>NW_026125309.1:0-129953 GCF_943737965.1 Phodopus roborovskii | reverse complement strand
AAGATAGCTACTAAACAATGTGGGAGCATACTGGGGATTTTCTCTTTCTTTGTGCATCAACTCTGTGAAAGAAAGAATGAAACAGTTCATCATGCTCTTGGGAGTGCCCAGCAGAGGATTATGATTCTTTTTGAGTTTGGGAGTAGTCAGATTTTAATTAGCATGAAGACAAAACTGTTAAAGGTTTCAGAAGCAGAGATGGATGGCCTGAAGTAGTGAGAGTAAGATAATATTTTGAGGATTAACCAAGGTGTTAATTTAATTGAACTTATTCTCTTGTAACTTTTTTTGGGATCTTGTCCTATTACAGTTGTATTTTTAAAGATAACAATATTGATGAAAGTAGTAGTCATGAAAATGGTTTGGATCAGACAAACTTTCATCCCAGCTGCCCAGGTTCCACCTGGTGATTTTTGCCACTATTTAGGTATGGCCTCCTGGTGTCGCACCTGAATATGGTGGATCCCAGAGCTATGTAAAACAAGTCAGGTTGGTCTGTGTTGCATCACTAGAGTAAATTGCAGCTGGGATGAAGGTTTATCTGATCTAAACCAGGTTTTCATGTCTGCTACTTTCTTGTTGTCAGAAACAAAGAACAGAGAAGGGTAAATGACTTTGGGCCAGCTTGCTTTGTATAGCAGTATACTACAAGTAGACAGTATCAGGTGGTGTCAGTCAGTGAACTGCTTTGGGCAGATGTAGAATTGACCTGATTTTGATAGGGTTTTTAGAGAAGGGAGATTATATACACCTCTTGATCTCATCCCAGGGATTTGACCAGCCTGTACAGTTGGGGAAAAGTTCTTACCTCATGACTAATGCTGAAACGTCCCACTCAGGGTCTGGCTGCCCAATTAGGAGTGCTTGTTGAACAAGCTAATGGATTATTAGTCTTCATTTTAGTTTGTTCAGCATAATGTGTTCAATGCCCTCTGGCGTTTCCAGACATTAGCAAATGTGAACTCAGTTAACATAGGTTTCCAATGAGTGTGGTATTTCCCTTGGTTGCTATTTACACCCCCTTACTTTTGCACTTGCTCTGTATGACTGTTGTCCCAACTGTATGTAGGTGAGTGTAATTATAACCTTTACCACTAACAATCCCATCATTTTTCCTTAAGGGTTCACATTTTGAAAATGAAGGGAGCAAACTCTACCATCCATAGAGGGAGGAATATTGGACCTTGGTGGGCACAGATTGCCAGAGGGCTTGTTGCCAGTTTTTTTGTTTATTTTTGTTGTTGTTTTGTTTTTGATTTTTTATTTTGGACAAACTTTGAAGAAAAAGGCACAAGACCCTGATGGTCCGAAAAAAAAAAATTCACATATAGGGGTCCTTAGAAATGAGAGGTGACAATGGTCCTTTTCTTCCTTTTCTCTAAACCCTCAGGTGAACTTTGTCTGTCAGTCCATGCAGATGCCTGATGTTTTAGGTGTGTGCTGCATGAGCTCTGGGAAGTGAACTATGGAGACTCTAGAGAACTAGCCGCCCTGTGGGAATTCACAGGGTCCTGGCCTCATTGATGTCTTATTGTGCTGGCTGATCATGAACATCTATATAATGAGACATTATATTGGTGTGGCAGAGATGTGCCCAGAGATTACTGGGTTTAGGGAGTCAGGACCCTATCATTTTGGGCACAACGTTTTGCCAATGTTCCACTCTCAGTCTTGCCTGCTTATTTTCTTTCAGAAGGAAAATAGAAGATTTCTCCCATTGCCTGTTCCTTGTGCATATAAATAGCCAGAAAATATTCAACCCACTACCTGGGCTTAAAAGACACCAGTTTAGTTCCTAACTCTTAGAACACTGTACCCCCACAGAAGGACCTTGCACATGCCAGGTAAAGGGTTTACCACTGTATTACACCTCCTGGCACACCCCCACCCCCATCCCTCAAAAGACTTAAGTTCACCAAATGACTAAGACTGGCTCTTTTAACTGACACTGTAATCCAGACAGATTTAAACCTACCATTCTATTAGCCTCAAATACATGGAATTACAGGCCTGTGCACCAGAATTAGCACGAGATTAGGAATATACAATACAAAATGCAGCAATTTACTGTAAGTTGGAATTAAATCTAGCTATTTTATAGGATATCACTATCCTTTCAAGATTTGGTTGTATTCCAGATTGTTTGCTGCAGATAGTCTTGGTAATGGGGAAACTTGAATTTTTCTTGGCTATATCCCTAACAATAGCTTTAGATTGGTTTTATAAATTTTCATAAGGAAGTTAAATTTCTAGCTGTCACTTGGGCTAAATGGTAGCTCTGAATCACTAGAATATGGATGAGTGAATTGAGTTATGTTTTAGTATAACATCACCTATTTGCTTTGTTTTCTAGTTTATAGGGTATGAACTATATTTTAAAAGTGGATACTAACTACAATGTAAAGATTGCCCTCACCCTTTATGTGGATTTTAAGGACTCAGGAAATGGATATTTTGCTTTCTCTGTGTTTGTGGGGGGGGGGGGGGGGGGGAGCTTTTTTTTTTTTTTTTTTTTTTTTTTTTTCTGGGCAGTACTGGGCAGTTTGTGTTGGTCTTTCTGTGGTCTGGGAACTGGTTACCTCTTCATGTTGCAGCTTTGAGCTACATGATCACCTCCTCAGATGTCAAGAACTCTATTGTCACTCTTACAGGTGACTAGCTAGAGTAGGTTTGTCACCTCCTTTCTTGGTATCACATTATGAAATCAAGAACACAAAACCCCGCTCTAGATCCATGCTGAAATCAGAGTACTTAATTCTCACAAGTATACCTGTCACCTTTCATCTCTCAAAAATATTTTTTCTCTTAAATTATTTGTGTATCTTCGAGAGCAGGTACATGTGAGTGCAGGTGCTCATGGAGGCTGGAAGAGGATGAGGTCCTTGACTTTATGGGTCTTGTGGACTGAACCCCGGTCTCTGCAGGAGCAAAGTGTGTGCTCTAACCACTGAGTCATCTATATGGATTCTGTCTTTCATCCATTTTAAGATAGGAAGATTTAGTGTTTGCTACTGTTAACCTGAAAGTCCTGAGGATTATAAAAGGGAGTGCCGCTGTGGGTGAAGCCATGAATACCTAAGAAAGAACATAAACTTCAGTGGAGGTGTTTTGTGCTGTGAGTAGGCAAGTGGCTTTCATTTTTGCCTACCATCTTAGCAGGAGACACCTAGATAAACTTGACTGGCATGGGTTGGTAGACTGTGCTTACCAAAAAGCATCACACAATCAAAGAGTCACATGTGATACCGACTCATCTCTTTAGCTGATGAATTGTGGTCTGGAGATAAAGCATCTCCATGACAACTCTGCACCTTGCTTACATAATTCATCATCCAATTACTGTGCTCTACCATGTTCTGCTATCTTAGGAACAATAGAGTCAAGGGATGTTATCTGGGGTGCAGAGTGTCTGGGCTGGGAGGTTGGCTTACTGCATCCTGGAAGTTTGGAAGGCAGTCCAAGGGTATCAGAATGCAGAGCAGGGTTTTAGTTCAGTCTGCTCTGAAGAAGTTGAACAGATTACCATAATTCCAAAATGACCAAGTGAGAGTTGATGTATAGCTCTTCAAAGCAAAAGAAGGGTTCTCTGATGCAGCATGACCTCCCCACTGTAGTTGAATCTATAAAATAGCGTGGGGGGGGGGAGAAACATCTCCTAATGCACCAAGCATTTCCTGCCTATTTCACTTATTTGCATAACAATGTTGGCTGTCACCAATTTTATAAATATGAAACACTCAGATACACCAATGGTGTTATAGCATATATTTAACTTAGGTCTGTCTGACATCAAATTCCTACAAATATCCGTCAGTACAGAAAATTAGCCGTGTTATTTAAATTGTAGATCCTCTGAATTTATACCTAATGATGGGCTCTGAGACCAGGATGGCCCAATGATCTGGCCTCAGGTTCATGTCCCTACAGTTGCTTGGAAGAGTTTGGAGAGGACAGAGTGGCATCTATTCCATTGTTCTAGAAAATTTATGGTGGGCCATGTGTGACTGCAATTCTTGTGAATATTGGACTAACATGCTAACTGTGTTATGGTGGAGCCTCTAGAATATTTAGTTTCTTTGAGCTGATTTAGCTATGAGGACAGTGGGGAAGGTGAGAAAATGAGAAAAAAATAAACAAGGCCGGGGCAAACTCGAGCCCTGGAGTAAAAAGGAAATTAGGGTCTCTGTTAGTCACCTCCGCTATTATCTAATATTTATTTAAGATGGCATCCAAGGCCGACATCTAGAGAAATGCTGGGAAAATAAACCAAGGGCTGCTGAGATGACTCAGGGAGAAAGCAAAAAACATAGTCTCCCTGATGACCTAAACTGGATCCCTCACAACTATCCCCACACAGTAAGAGGATAGACTCCTGAACTGTCTCTGGTTTATATAGTGTGTGATGTATACAAGGCATTCAGAAACATGTTGACATGCTCACGAAAATTCCTCCACACTATCACAAATATGCTCTAAGTAAATATCAGCAGCACCAAAAAATAGGCCAAAACCAAAGCAAACAAACAAAACCAAACCCATATTTACTTCACACGACTCTAATAATGACCTTTTAGGGACAGAGACCCCTGTTCATTACTGAGTGTGCTGGCTGGGTACAGGGGCTGTGGCAAGCCTTTGTTATGGTATATATATATATATATATATATATATATATATATATATATATTTCTCCGTGTCTTCTATCGGTAAGTACTTTCAGCATTTTCTAGGTTCTGGTAAGTGTCACTGCTTACTGAGTTTTCTAACAACAAAACCCTCTAATGGTGGTGGTTGTAGACTGTGCCAGACATATGGGAGAGAAAGGGAGAGAGACCATGGAAAGCTTCTCTGATATGTTATATAGTAAATTCTTACAAAGGAGGTAGAAGCCTGCTCAGGGAATTCTGAAGAGTACTCTAGTCATGTCAGGAAGTAATGAGACAAAAAGAAAAGGAGTAAGTCATGGGGCTGTGAATGTGCTCAAAGAGCAAACATGGGTCTCACAACCAGAGGGCCTAACAAGTTCCCAGTGTGACATGGAGGGACAATTGGTAAGCAGTGGCGGGTTCGTGTATGGGGGCTTGGATCAGCAATTCACTTATATACCATCTGAGGTGTTTTGATTTTCCACAGATCAGTGGGGTCCCCTATATAAATCTTGAATCATATGTCATCAGAACAATGTAAGGTGAGTGGAGTTCAGGGACAAGTGCCTGCTTGGGGCTGGCAGTTTATCAGGGCTAGGATAAATCCTGCAACAAGCGAAGTTAATTAGTCCCTATCTTTTCTCTATGCCTGGTATAGCACAGGTAGAATGTAGAATAATTCTAGGAACAAGGTAAGCTACTTAAATTCTTCATAAGTCTTCTCTATGCCTGGTATAGCACATATCCATAGCCACAGCTTCACAAAGAACTTTGCCGTATGAGCTCTGTGTGAATAGATGTGGAGTATTAAACAATGATGTCTGCCCTTGGTTTATGTGTTCTCACCAAATATGCCTGGGCATATAACAAATATTACTAACTATGTAACTTGCCTAATAAATGAAGATGGCCCTGAGATTTTGGCTCTGGGGTGGCTGAAGGTTAGTGTCCTGTGGTAGGTTTTGGGAGAGGGTGCTGGGTTGGGAGTCACTGGTGGGACTGGCCTTTGACCTTGGGGGAGTAGTTTTGTGGGTTAAAGAGTAGTGTAGGCTAGAATGAGAATTAATTAGTTCAAGCCCCATGAAGTGTGAGTCCTAATGGAATGGAATGCAGAAGTTGGGTAGACTAGTTAGTACTGCACTGTGGACCAATACAGTTCTTTACAAATGAGAGGTCTGTCTCCAATGCCCCACAGCTTCCTCAGAATTAGCTATAGAAGTATTTTTGTCTTGTATAATTTACCAGCTGCTTTCAGTGTCTGCAACAACTCTAAATATGCAAGCTTTTTATTTTTATCCAAATGGATTTAATCTTCCCTAATATCTCTTCCAGTTCTAAGAGGCAGTGATCTATGTAGAAAAACACATAAAGAGATCATGGGAAATACAGGCTGAGTTTGGGGACTGAGTTAATTTGGATTCATTTCTCTTGAAAATATAGAGTGCATAAATATTTGTCCCACACAAGGGGTGGTTTCTTTGATGTCATCTGTGCTTCTTCCCAAGGACATAGAGACACAGGGCAGATGCATTGACCAGTGCAGAAAGCACAGCCCTCCTCTGCTTTTCAGCTTGTCTCCTGCTGTACATCCATGATTCAGGTTATGCGTGGCCAAGACTTGGAGCTGCACTGATGAGACACTGGCCAAGGTGCCAGGACCCCAGCAGGCAGGGGTATCTGAGGGCATGGCCCTGCTTGCCTGTTCTAGCCACCAGGATCCCTGTAAGAGGGCTTTCCAAAGTCTGATCCTGGAAAAGAACCTACTAGTTATTGGCTGTAACCTTAGACAAGTGGCTTGACCTCCCTGGCTCTGATTCCTCATCTCTAAAAAGTGAGGTCTTTGGATTAAGCCCTCCAAGCTTGTATCTGCCACAAACCCTTTATGAGCCTTGCCCCTCTGGTCCCATCTGTGAGGCATTAGACTGAGTGAAGGCAGAACATGGAAGTGTACTGAACATGCCCCCCTACTATGTAATTCTCCATCAACAAGACAATTAAACTGGGCCTCCTCTCTTCTCCGATGCCTGTTATACCACTTGGGGAAATGTAGCTTATACACTAAGAAGGGCTGCCCCTTTAACAGAAAGGCAAAGGACAAGGAAACATGTACATGTGAAGTGGTCCAGTTTTTGGTAAGCAAGTTTTTTTTTTTTTTTTTTCATCAAGGTCATGAGTTGCTCCCATGAAGACCACTTGCGAAACAAGTTTGCGACTTAGAATGTCTTGGAGTTTCTAAATTGAATGGAAAACCATCCATAATAAGCTTTCATAGCCTTCAGATGACATTTTTTCCTTGTGTGGCAGAAATTTCTTTTGAATGGCTAGCAAGTAGGTTCAATTTGCACATCCTGGGACTTGAGAAGGTTGAAGCTGGTTTAACAATTTTTTAGAGTTTTTTTTTTTGTTGTTGTTGGTTGAATAACATTTTTATTATTAACTAATGGAAGAATGCACTTTTTATGATGAATGAAATGAATTTTTTAAACTCTCTCCCATCAGCATTTTTTATTTAAAAAACCTCACTTTTTTTAGGACATGGCCTGTAAGGATTGCTGTTGTTAGAACACCAGAACGACTCCTGGAAATAGGGTCATTGTATAGTCATTCTAACTTTGTCATCCACTGTATCTCCTTTGGAAAAGCTATGGGAACTCCAGGTGGAAAAGTTTCTCCTGAAAGACTGCATATGCTGTGTTAGGATCTGTGTGTCTTTATTGATGTGCTGTCCCCTAACACTCTGCGGGATTTCATAGTCGTGCAGCCACACCCCCCCTATCTGCTGTATAGTGGTAAGGGTGAGGGAAAGATGCCCTCTCCCTTGCAGTTGCCACTCGTGGTGGGCAAGGAGCTGACCTTTCCCCTTACCAGCTGTAGAGATGCCCTCTCTCCCACACCACCTGCGATAGGTGAGAGAGCTGGCCCTGGAGGTCATAGACCAGAAGAGGTGTCCCTACCCCTAGTCAGCTGCAGCACTGGGAAGGGTAGCCCTACACCTCCACCTGGGCGATGGGTAGCTGGCCCTGATGGTCCAGGTGTGGGAGAACCAACCCTAAGGGTGTGAAAGCAGGACTGGCCCTGCCCCTTGCTCATCACTATAAGGGATGAACCAACCAGGCAGTGCTAGAGAGCTCATCCTGGTGGGTGAGGTCAGGGGAGAGCTGGGGGCTGACCAACCCTGCAAATACCCAGGCCAGGTACCAGGGTTGTGAGCTGGCCCACCCACCCTAATATCCACCCCATCTGTGATCTGCTGGAGCATGTGAAGTGGCGTCCTGCAGACCTAAAACTGCAAGATCTGAAAACTATGGCACAGTGGGCAACAACAAGAAAGCCAAGAGAAGTTCCAGAGAGGACCCAGCATAGATAGTGTAGCATAAGCTAGAGGCCTCAAATGACAATGAGTGCTTGCAATGAACACTTGCAAAAGTTTAGATTTTCTTTTGTGATGCACTGTGCCACACTACAAAGCTTCCATGATGAGATTTTTCTTTTTCTTCTTTCTTTTTCTTAAATTTTATTTTATTTTTTTTGAGGGGAGTTTACAAGGGCAGTGGGTAGATATGAGAGATATGGGAAATGAATGGGATCCAGATGCAGGATGTGAAAAACACAGTTAAAGAAGTTTATAAATAAAGTAGTCATGTGTTGTGTGTTGAGTGCATGTGTGTCTCTACTGCCCATGCCTTGGGACATTTGTTTCTTGGTTTTTCAAGACAGGATTTCTCTGGGTGTGGTGCAGCTCTGACTGTCCTGGAACTTGCTTTTGTAGACTAGGCTGACTTCAAACTCACAGAGATCCGCCTGCTTCTGCCTCTGCCTCTGGAGTGCTGGGATTAAAGGCGTGCACCTACCACTGCCTGACCTGGGATTGAACTTGAGCATGTGATGTGATCTGAAGATGGAGGGCTCTTTTCTCTCTGAAGGCCTTCTGGATGCAAATGGTGTTTATTTGGATGCATTGTGTGCCTCTCTTCCATGCTGTGTTAGGTATGACAAAGAGCCTTCGACATTTATCATCCATACCATTCTCTTGTGTTGACTCTTGCTGGTGTCTGGCTTGGAGTTTCACTTACTTGTAATACCGTTGTTTTCCCTCAGCCCCAACAGCCCAGTTGGTATACTGATTTCTCTCTCTCTAGGAGCTTATGACCATTTTTCAGGTTTGCCTGCTACCATTTCACAAATACAGTACACAAGAGAACTTCCAACAGCAGCTGTTGCTGTTTTCTACCCAGTCCTGCTGCTAGATGGGAGAGTAAAGAGCAAAAGTTGAGAAGGTCTGACCCAGGCAACTTGATAGGAGAGCCAAGGACAAGCTCACACTAAGACAGACCTCTTTAGATTGGCAACCAAAGATGCATTGTAGGGGAAGTTGTGTATGAAAGCAGTCTTAGGCAGAAGCAAGATCTCGCATTAAAATGTTTGGTCTAGTTCTTTACATAGTCCTCTGGAAAGAAAGGGGAAGAAGGAAAATGTCCCTAATAGTGTGCTATGCTATCTAATTACTCTCTTTTTATTTCCCATTTAAAGCGTTGTTTGGGTTTGCTGTATCACTTAGCATTCCTAATGAGAAATGCTCCAGACATTGGCAGTTATCTGGGTCACCTGGTTGCCACTAACTCAGCAACTTTTTGAAGTCACCTGCCCAGAGTGTTTTTACTACATGAGTTTACTACAGTGATAATATGTAATAAACTTCTCGAATTAAACCAAGGCCATGGCATGGGTGAAGGGAATAACATAATAGGAGCTTAATGGCCTTCAGAAAATAAGTTTATTGGATGCCCACTGTGTGTTCAGATCTAAGTAAGACAACCATAAGAGTGGGTAGAAAGGGCAATATGTACCTTGTAGGTCACCAGCAGGATCAAGCCAGATGTATGGAAAAATATTAGGACAGGTGTGCCCACAAATTCTGCTAAGTTCTACTTGACCCTGTTTAAGTCCATGGCACTTACTATAAAAAGATTTTCATGTGTGTACTTGTGGTTAGTAGCTGTTTTATTTCTTCCTTTCCAAAGACCTGCTTTCACCCTCTTCTGTCTGTAGACCTTTGTTGGGGTTTCTTTGGATGTGTGATACTAATATTACAGGAACTTAAAAATCTTCCTCTTGTCCACATAAATATTGATGTAGTTAGTTTGCCTGGTGCCTAGGGTCTATACAGATCTACTAGTTCAAACCCTTTTCATGAGTTGTAGAGGCTATTATTGCTTGGAACAATCCCTGATGGCAGAAATGTGTGCTTGTCAAGCCCATGGTATATCCTCCTGTTGGCAATGGCTCTGCTTTCAGACTGAAGGCTGTTTTGATTTGTTGACTCTTCTGCCTCTCAAATTTGAGAAAACTCATTGAATTCTGATGGCAGCTCCTCGGTGCTTTTACACTGTTGGTGCAACATCAAGACATCTCCAGGGCAAATGCATCCAGTCCTTTTACTGGGTGACACATTTAATGAGTGTGTGTGTGTGTGTGTGTGTGTGTGTGTGTGTGTGTATAACACACTTGCATTACCTGCACATGCATACATGCCAGCAAAAATCAAAGGAAAAACTTGTGGGTGTTAGTTAACTTTCCACTGGCCTGGCAGATTGAACTGAGGCTGACAGCCCTAAGTGGCAAGCACCTTTTAGTCACTGAGCCACCTAGTCAGCCTTCTCATTTAACCTTTCTGTCATTATCCCTTTAAGTACTCACTAGTTTGCCAAGCACATTTTTTTTTCTTTTTTCTTTGGCAGTGTTGATACTGAGCCCAGGGCCTCATGTAAACTAAGCAGCTGTCATGGGGACATCTCCCTCCTAAGATCAGTGACTTTCTTTATGTGCATTGCTAAGAAGGAAGTGTAGTTAACCTGATGTGGATTGGGACAAATAAGATAAACATTGAAACATCCAATGCCTTTATTCAATCTAAGCATCCAATAACTCAGTACTATGTTCTTTTTGGCCAAAAGTCTTGAAGAGGTGGTGGGGTTTTCGTCCAGCTCATGCTAAGCTCAGCTGGCAATTTATCAGGTGCATTCATGATGTCTTCTTCAAAATTCTTGAACAGAAGTGAGCTCTGCTCTGTAGCTTTGTTGATTCTTTGTGTAGTGAGATTGGCTCTGTGATTTTCCATGTGCTCAGATTTCACTTTATGAGGTAGAAGTGAATGTGCTCTGTTGAGCTGATTGTCAGACCCAGGCTACTCTTCAAATACTTGTTATGCTATGGCCAGGGCACTTTCTCTATGTTATGATGATTCTTTGAGGTGAAGGAGGCTGTTAAACCCCCTGTGATGCTGGGACTTTGGATTGTTAAGTGTCCTTATACGTAAAGCAAGGCAGGACTATGAGATTGAAACATTTGGATTCTGTAACTATCAATTATTCATCGAGCCAGAAATCATTTCCTGTATCTTCATATAAAAATGATAGCATGACCTCCCCCTCAATTCCTCAGTCAGTAGTTTCTCCCAGCTCTGGACAGGTGTGATATACACATGTCATACTTGCTTGAAAAAGAGCCGAGGTGGTTGGCTCTCTTTCTCTCTGTCAGACCCACATGGTAGGGTTGCACTTCCACCATTGGAACTTGAATGTGACCATGATATGGTTTCCTCACTACTTCTCCCCTTTTAGAGAATCCTTCAGTGGCATGAGGCTATTCAATCCACTCAATTCCAAAAAAAGCTGATCTTGTGTAGAACCTTCAGCCAATTGATTAAATAATAGAAGGAAGTAAATGTTGCTAGATGTTTGTGAAGTTTTGGTTAGGTAATAGAACATAAACTATTCCAAATAATACATTCGTTAGACTTCAATTTAACATCCCAAAAGGCAGATGCTCAACCTTAAGCAAATTGATCCTGCTGGTCTCAGAAGGTCATTAGAATTCCCGTGAAAGAATTACTTTGTTTTGGGAGTGAGAGGGGAAAACTAAATATTTGTTGTTGTTTTTTTTTTTTTTTTGTTTTTTTGTTTTTTCTGTTAGCTAGTGTCTTGATGTGTTAACCAGGCCTGGATCTTGAACTTGCAATCCTCAGTCTGTACATTCTGAGTCATGGGTATGAAAACCTTGACTCATACCTGGCAGCTTACACACTTAAATCACTGTCATTGCTTGGTTTCATTACAGGCTTGGTGGCCCCCCCCCCCCCCCCCTTTGCCATGATCTAGAGGTCAGGGAAGGGGCATCAGACTCTCTGCAACTGGAGGGCCCACATGGCTGTGAGCTGCCATGTTGGTGTTGAGACTTGAACCCTGGTCCTCTGAAAGAGAAGCAGGCTTTCCACTCCAGTCTTTGAAACAGACCTCTTGTGGAGTTATCAGAACCCTCATCCTGAGCTGCATGGGAAGATTTGGTTTCCATAGTTTTGACTACTGACACTAGAATGTCCTCAGTGTTCTTTGTGGGCACAGAGTGATTTCCTCCCACAGTAGACATGCTGAATAGCACACCACTCTTGCTCTTTGATCATGGAACTACCTGATCCACAGGGGGAGAGGTACTTATTCTCTATAATGCTCCAAATTCTGGTAACTGAAGACATTATTCTGGCTTAATAATAATAAACCCTTTTAGCCTTCCTCTGTGCTCACCTGTTATTTGGATACATGTTTTGGAGGAGTCATTTCCTTTAGGTTTGTTTGTTTGTTTTAGTACAGCATGAATTGCTTTTTGGCAACTAATAAAGATAACCTCAAGCAAACTGTATAAATCATTTACATGTTAAGTCTAAAATCACATGCGGAATCTTTGAGCCTCCCACTACAAGGAGTTTTATAGAATGACCCCATTGTACAAAATAACAATAGAAGGATAAAACCACACATGTGGCAACCAGTGCTGACTTCTTAGGCTTCAGCTGGTTAAATTATCCCAACTATTTTTCCCCCTGGGAGATGATTATTTAAAGTACCAACTGACTTTTTGTCTTTCTGACTTAGGCTTTCTGCAGATTAATGGGCTATGTATTGTCATTGTTTTCATACATACATTTATACATATATATATATATACATACATATAAATATATACATATGCACATATATGCATACATACATACATACATACATATGGATAGAATTGTTAAGGGGGCTGTGAAGAGATAAGGATGTCTTGGTTGGGAGGCAGGGCATGGTAGCTGTGTTGACACACTTGGGCTTTCACAGAGCTGCTCAGATACATCTAGGAAGGCACAGGTAGAGTTCAAGGGTTGATGAGTAGAATCATTTGCCTCACTTCCTGGGCCCATTCCTATGTATACAGTGAGTTGGACAAGCAGTATGACAGAAAAAAGGTGGCTACACTGTCCAGGGATGTGGGGAGCAAGGAGAAAGGCTCCCAAGCCCCGCTGTTTCAGAGGGTCTCCTCTCACTCATCTGTTTCTCCTCCACTGACAACCTGTGCCTTGGTGGTCTCCCATCGCATGCTAATGGAGAAACATTCTCTCTCACAGAAACTCACAAGCCAAGATTTGTGCTTACAGGCCCACTGGCTGTTTGAATGAAAGCAGTTGGAAAGTCAGTTTGCCCTCATTTCACATTTTGGGGAAACCCACAGAAAGAGCCTGGGAGCCCAGACTGTGGGATGAAGAGATTTTGAGTCCTGGCCATAACCCTACAGATCACTAGAAAACAGGCAGAAGAAATGACAGCTGATAAGGAAAATAAGGGATTTTCAAAGGCCACTGGACCTCAACATTTTCTGTACTCTGGATAGCTTAAATTTCTCTGGCCTCTTTCAATTTAGCTGAATATTTTAATATAAATGAGAGTTTTGAGAAAGCTAAGCCAAGTTTATCTAAACTTGCTTATTAGTTAAAATAAAGTCCTGGATAGATGGAGCTAAGAAGCAAATGTATTGGAAGGTAAGAGTTGTAGATCCACTCCTGGGCTGGCTAATGTGAAGGGACAGGAACACCCAGACCTTCACCTGTGGCTCTCCTGACTCACTACACAAGCACCAGCTTGGGCATTTGAATGTTCACTGTGTGGGGGAAACAGCCGGGCTTTGACAAATAATTTAGTAAACAAATGGATACCTTCCCACTGTGCCCCTAGGAAAATGGGGTAACAGATTCCTATTATGTGGATTGCTAGCTAATTGGGCATTGGAGAACATTTTATTGTTATGTTTGGAGAACCTAGCTCACATAGAGAATACTGGAGCATAATTTCCACTTCTGGAAATCTGAAAGGTCACTGCCCACCCCTAGACCCACGTCCTGGTGTGGTTTGGCATGAAGTTTTTTCAAGGGCTGATGATATCGACCAGGCTCCCTTATCCTTGTTTGAAACGAAACCAAGCATGATTTGGCATTCTATTCTTGTTCCTTCTCAACCTTGTTTTTCCTGAGCTGCCACTTGTAACAGCACCCTGCCTACTACCCCTCAGCCCCTAGTTGAGCCTAGTTCCAGATGCATCCTTTATTCTATAATTCTACCCTAGAAATAACCTGTTTCCTGTGTGAGAATCATGGACAGTCTCTGTTGGAGTCATTCTCTCTTCATGTAGAAAAAAATCCTTTTTAATAACACATTATTAAGTAACATTTGGAGACATATACTTATATTTCAATAAGCAATTTCTTAATATACTAAAGACAGAGCATGATAGACATTAGAGAAAAAATCTATTCCATTTCCTGATTTCCTGCTGAGAAATCTGAGTCCAGTTGTAGATTGGCAGAGCAGGACCCTCGTCTGCCCTCTTTCAAGAATGCAGTTAATTTTGTTAGTGTCTTTTTATTATACAAAAAGACTGCTGGGAAGTGCAGGGCCGTTCTTAGACATCTTTAGCTTTTTCGGAGGCTGATGTGCTGGCATACAGAAGACTGGGCAATAATGTCTATTGGCAGCAACTGGAGAGGGCAGATGGAACAAATAATTCCAAGTGCACCAGTAACTCTGTCTACCTGCAGAACCGTTTGACTGTGTGAACCATTTCCATGGCCTTGCTGCCAATGGCCCGAAGCTGTGCTTGAGAACAGTTTCTTTCTGAACCATTAAAGCCTTAATGGAAAGCATCTTGGAGGAGCCCATGAAAAATACTAAAGTGAGCACTAGCTTCCTCCCAGACCCTCAACCCCAAAGTATTTAATCTATTCTGATAGGTAAGTTGCTGACATACATTGGTTTATACTTGAATATTGAGCATATGAACTAGACCAATTAATATTTGGTAACTAAAGATGGAAAGGAGAAAGTAGAATCAGATTGTATGGGAAGTTTCATTGGGCTAAGAGAACACCTGCCTAGCAGGTGGTGTGCCAGGAGCCTGCCACAGTCATCTCCCTTGTTAGCTGTAGTTCCCTATGATGGCTGAGAGAAGTGAAATGATAGCATTGTTTCGAAAGAGCACAGTGTGTCAGCACTGCGATTCCAAACCAGATACTGAGACCCAGTTTGAGGTTGCTTCTATTTTGCCCAGTTTACTCTTGTCTCACTAATAAGTGTATTGCATGTTGAACCTTTAGATACACATGAAAGCTATTTGGACATCTGATTTTGAGTGGAGTTGATATGATTTGGATCTGAATCAGCTAAGAATGGACAGGGGTTCTAAGATATCGGAATATCAGTACAGAGATCCATTGTCTTCCGATGTTTAATTTATAATTATCCACATACAATTACAACTTCCCTTTGACTTTTTTTAACAATTTGTATGGATGAAACAAAACAAAAGAATACTTCATGGAGTCCTGCCAGCAGTGGCAACGTAGATACTCATGGGGTGGCGTTTCTGGTCCCTTGGGCTCAGGGAAAAGATTTCCATCACCTGAGTTACAGGTTTCATACATATGAAACCCTGGGCTAGCTGACCTGGGAAGGACACAGCTCTAAGGCGCTACAGACAAGTGTGACTGTGGTGGTGATGTGGTTTTTGAGAGGGCGAGTGGGAAGTGGTCCACTGCATTTAGCTGTATGAGGAGGACTCACCTTGATTCCCTGGAACAGTGACTATTCTTTGTCATGGAATTTTGTGTGTCTGAAAAGCACTTTGCAAATCTGAAATGACATTAAGACTGTTAGATCACCTGAAAACACATCTTTTTTTTCCCAAGGGTTTAAAAGTGGCATTTATTAATGGAAAACAAATTTAAATGTAAGTTCTTGATTAAAAATACTGAGATTATACTATAAAAGTATTTCTCCCCCCCTCTCCTCCCTCCAAACCTTCCCATATACTTCTCCATGCTTTTATCCCAATTTCATGTTTCTCTTTTCACTAATTGGAACACATCTCTCTTAAGGCTTATGTGTCTTGGCACCTAGTTCTATGCAGTATTTATCCCCAAGTTCATGGACAAGCTATCCAGGTTACTCCCAGCAAGTAGTTCCTAACCATCTTAATAGGATTTAGAGGTTTTAAACCACACACAAGACAAGTGGCAAGCTCATAGGCAATTGTTAGTACATGTGACAACAGTTGTTTTTAATTCCCCACTTAAGCTTAAGAAATAGAAAGTGAACAAATTAGCAATTCAAATGCTCTTTACTTTCTTAGAAAGGCATACCTAAATTGATCTTAACAACAAAACAAACAAAAGCAGAGATGGTTTGTGGACACTTTTGATACGTTTTCTTTTCTAGGAGATTCTTTCTGTCAAGAGAAAGCTGTGTGTGTGTCTGTACCCAAGTGGAAGACATTAGACACAAATGGACTTTTTTTTTTTAACTCTGGTTCAGATGAAGAGTTCTAAAAGTTGATCATGTCTAATCATCCATCTTCTCTTATTACACATTGGTGGGCACCTTTATGTGCCTAGCTATCAACTAGCACATCTGAATACCCCCAAGGCAGGCCTTCTGACAGGTGTGAGGTGGCTGTTTTGGTCTACCGGTGAACTCAGGGGTGATAGTTGGGGGTAGTCTTAGAAATGCAACAGATATGTGCACAAGAGGGAAAAGTTTTTCTTACAGTATGGGTGGGAAATCACATGGCTGTGGTTTGACATGTAGATTTAGGAGGGAAAGTGGAGGACTATTCCTTTGAGGAGAGAGCTTATGGCTCCCTGATGTAGCAACCCAAAGCCTTAGGAACACTTTCTGTATGCTTAGCTGCAAGTTGGGGTCTGTCTCTCAAAATGGTTGCTTCATGAAAGAAGGAGCTGAGTAAGCTGCCAGAGGCATTGGATTACCTGACTGGCTCCTAAGGTTGTTGAGGAATGGCTTTTTTTTTTTTTTTTTTTTTTTTTCTTTCAAGGAGTTGGCCAACTTGGAAGACAAAATTCACGATGCAGGTATTTGACACACCACTTGCACAGTCCCTGAGGGGTTCTCTCTCCTATCAAGGGAATGTGCTATCTCTATTTTGACTTCCAGAGTCCAGACAGCAGCTGTAGGAATATAGGAAGAAGCCCCAGCCAAATGTGAAGGGTGATTACAAATCTGGTGTGCAGAATGGGGTCAAAATCCCAGGATCTCTAACATTTAAGACTATCCCGAGTCACTGTTTTTCCTTGTTTTTATTTCTGTCCCTTTCCCACTCCTATAAAGTGTGTAGCAGTGAACTGAGATAATGCATTCACATAGTTCAAATTTCCAAAGAGATGAAAAGGAACACAGTGGCTGTTATCTCTCCCACCTTTGACCTCAATCAGGGCAACTCCTTTTGTGAGCTGCTAGCATTACAATTTTCTTGTGGATCTCTGTAGGGCTCTCTCCTGTTATTTTCATGTATATGCCGTGGTTTGTATGAGGCTCTCATTTTTCAGAGAATCAATTCCTCCCTTTATTTTACCACCTGTCTTATGACAGGTGCAGTTGAGTGCAGTCTATATCTGTTTCATTCTCAATGATCTTAAAGATGGGTTTCCTTGTTTAATACTTTCATTGTTTTTAGTATCATATGGCAGTAGTTCTTGGATTTGGGTGTGACAAGCCAACGAAGAGCTCAGAGGCCCAGCTGAGTTTAGGGATGTCGGCTTGGTGGGAGTTTGAGAGCCACTGCTCTGTGGTCATGGGTCTGTCTCCACCACTGATGAGGTATCACAGCAGTGTTTCCATTGGGACAGTCATAGGGTGGGAGAGAGTGATGTTGGGGTTCTGCAGCCCACTTTTCTGGGCCCTGAGCCATCTTTTCTCTCAGCAGCTTCTGCTATCATGTTGGCCTCTGTTTAGTTTTGGGGTGTGGTTCTGATGTCTTCATCACATGACCCTTCAATGTAGACTTTCTGTGTCCTCTTTCATCTTTTTCTGCTTTGCTTTCTTGAGTAACCTTTCCCAGCCATGCCTGCGGGATGCTGCTCTCTTTCCCCAACCCAGACCAAACACTTCTTGTCCTAGTTTGGTTTCTCTGTTGCTGTGATGGACACCATAACCAAAAGTTACCTGGGGAGGAAAGGATTTATTTTGTTTATACATATCCATTACAGTCCATCAAGGAAAGTCAGGGCAGGAACAGAGGCAAAGACCACAGAGGGAAGCTATTTACTGGCTTCCCAACTACCATTTCTGTGTGGCTCAGGGGCTTACCAGCCCCCTTTGGGCCATGCCCTCCTACACTAATTAGCAATTAAGAAAAAATGCCTTACTGGCTTGGTGTGCCATGCTTTGGTGATGCCCAGGGAGGTCTACCCCTTCGAGAGGTAAGTATGGAGGAGGGGCAGAGGGAAGGTGGGAAGAATTGGGAGGGGGAGGCTGTGGTCAGGATGTAAAATAAATACAAAGAAAATGTCTTACAAACATGGCCACAGGCCAGTCTGATATGGGGAAATCTTGAGGTTTCCCAGGCAACCCAGGTTTATGTCAAGTTGATGGTTGAAGTAAACTGGTTCTCCCCAAGTCTTCTCAGAGCAGCATTTGGAGAAAATTGGTTGGAATCCTCTAAGGTAGTGGTCTCAACCTGTGGGACACAACCCCCTGAGGGTCAAACGATCCTTCATGGGTCACCCAAGACTACCAGAAACAGATATTTAAGTTACGGTTTATAACAGTAGCAAAATTACAGTTAGAAAGCACCAACGAAAATAATTTTATAGTTAGGGGTCACTAAACATGAGGAACTGATTAAAGGGTCACAGCATTAGGAGGGCTGGGAGAACCATTGCTCAAAAGGTACCGTATTGGGTTGAAAGGCTAGGGAATAGTGGGAAGGATGGGGTTAGTGAAAACCCGTGAAGTGCTTACCCTCACCCTTTTGGGAAAATCACAAACTTGGTTTGAGACCTTTGTGTCTGTGACTGACCACTCTAGGGTTTATAGCCCAGAACATAATGGCAAGGGTTGCTAGTTCCCAGATTTCCTTTGTACAGCATCAAAGGGCCTTGATTGGTCATCCAGATGGCCAAGTGGAGGAGAGTGGGGCTGGTTCATACCCATTGATATTGATTTAAGGGAACAATAAAATTATTGATGAATTATGCTTTGAGGAAGATAGGCTGGTTTAGCAGATTGTCTTGTAAGTGAATATCACCCCCTTCCCCAAACTCAACATGCACACACACATGCATGAAATAAAGCAAAAATAAAGAATAAACCCTCCCACCAAAAAGCTGTACTTAGGTCTCCATAAATAGAGAAGAAAGTGTCCCCTCTCCCATGGTTTAAGTTAAGGCTTATAATACATCTAAACTGTTGAGTTTCACATGCATACCCCACCAGGATGCTAGGAGAAAGGGGTGCAAGGAAGCTATGTGAAATGATTGTGGGGGGATTGAGATGTTTGCCCATAATGGTTATCTGCCTTTCAAGTTTCAAGTGGGGTTGTGGAACAATGGCAGTGTTTCATGCTTCTATTTAACTGCCTCAAATATTGCTGCTCCAACTCATGCCTAATTGTTTTTACCATTTCTAAGGACAATTATCAAGGCCTATTGCTGAACAAATACTGAACCAGCAAACTCAGTCTAAAGAAGGATGGTTAAAGGGAAGACAGGACATGTAGGTCCCTTACTGGACACAAGTAAATGAGTGTTATAAATTCTCCAGTCTATGGAAAAACGCTGTTAACCAGGTTTGAACAAGCTAATAGCATATCATTATCAGTTTTAATTGACATTAAACTATTGTGATGTGAGTCATAGTACAAGACATTTTTTTTCAGGTTAAACCTTTCAAATATAGAAAGATGGATTTTCTCTTGGGATATTTAATGGCCTGGATATGGTCACAAAGTTAGCAGCAGAGCTTGAGGCCCTGACATGTAAGCATTGCCTCCTTCCCGAGCATGTTCTGATGATGTATGGTCCGGGAGTGAGGGAGGGCCTTGACCTTGCTACATGGTAGAAATGGATTTTGAGCTCCTGCCTGTCGGGTCTCCACCTCCTGAGAGTTGGGATTACAGGTGACCACCACCATTCTTGGTTTATGTAGTGCTGGGACTGAGTTAGGGCATGTTTAGTAAGTACTCTGCCAACTGAGTTACAGCCAGAGACGACTTCTAAAGGACTCTGGAAGGTCTACAGTGGCTGCTGTTTCAAAGCCAAGAACAGTTGCTGGCTTGGGGGATAAATGCTTTCTTTCCACTTTTGACCAGTTAGGTAGGGAGGAGGCAGGGACCTCCTCAGGAGGAAGAAGAGGCCGGGAAACAAGAGTTTTTGTCAGCATTTACTGTGGAATTGTGAGCCTTTTAAATTAGGAATTCTGCAAATAATGATTTCTGGGGAAAAGTGGTGCTGATGAAGAAACCTGCAGGTGTGGAAATGAGAAGGTTCTCTTCACAGTTCAGGCACAGATCTCACTGTGGACTGAGGCTAGCTTCGGATTAGCTGCTGAACAAATGAGGGATTCATTGTTCATGTAGCAATGTGCTTGGAAATGAGTGTTGCTGCAAATAAGAGCAGGTGCAGTGGTTTTCCCCTGCTGTTCTGAAACTTGTGAAATGTCACATTATCACCTCCTGTCATGGGGACAAATAAGCTCTTGCACTGATCTCAGTATCCAGCTAACATACTTTCAAGCTGCCTGTTGCCCGTTGTTTTTTAGCTTCAAACGCTTTTTAGAACACTGTTCATGTTATTTTGGCCCACTATCAGAGAATAATAATTATGATGATGATTAGATTTAGGAGGGCAAAGCACTATGGGAAAGTATGATGCCATTGTGTATGTGCCTGGGCCAATGTCAGAAAGAGCTGACTAGATGCGGTTTCTAGAAAGGAGCTGTTGGAGGCCTTCACGACGCTATTACAGCCTCTTCCCTGACTCATATGGGATGTATTTCAGTGAGACTGTGACAGTTGCTTGTCTTCAGTGGAGTCTCACAAGCGAGCTAAGAGTCAGGGCACACACTGCTTGGGAGATGTGAATGCCTATCTCTAAAACCCGGAAACCCAAGGCAGGGGATTGGAGGTTTTGAGCCTTCAGCTTGAGTCTTACTAAAAGGCTTTAGGATTAGATTCCCTTTTCAGGACTTTGTAGACTTCATGCAATTAATGACTGCTTAGTGAGGCTGTGTAGGACTTGGAGTTATTTTGAAGTGCCACGACACGCTGCTGTCTCATTTTGATTCTCACAAACCTGTATGTGACCCAGCTGATCAGAACACTGTTTTCCCATAGCTTTAAGAACTGTTGCTTGGAGGAAGGGACCCTTGTTCTGGACTCCAAAGCTGAAACGTGGCAGTGCAGAGTTCTTGTGACATGTGACTGCTCAGCTTGGGATAACACTGAAGCTTAGAGTTGTAAGGGAGTGGAAAACAGCTATGGACTTGCTGAGAAGCAGCCGTGCCCTGGCAAGCTGGCTCTGTAGTGTTCTTTCTGAAAACCCAAGAGAAGTTATAATCCACTTTCATAGGCAGATGAGCTTGTTCAGGATTTCCCCATGTATTTTCTATTGGCAAAGTACATCACTGTGTGTGTGTGTGTGTGTGTGTGTGTGTGTGTGTGTGTGTGTGTGTGTACGCGATGCGCAGGTGTGCACATGCGTGTATGCAAGTGTGCTTGAACAATGGCCTTAGTGGTGGCACCCTTTGTGTAGATGCTTCTGATGGTTCCTCTTGATCATTCTTCTAACTGGCTGAGAATAGCAACATTGGAGCCCTTTAACTTCAGGCTGATGAGTGGAGAACACCTCTAGGGTTATTGTGATTAAGCCATAAATCCATCAAGGATGCTTTAGTTCCTTACATCTGTGTCCTTGCCCACTTGCCCACTAGTACAGTGCTGGCATTGCTGGCTGTCATTGTTCCTTTCAAGGGAGCTTTGCCAATGTCCAGAAAGCACTGCTTTTTTTTAAAAAGCCACACACAAACAATGTGTATATACACAGTTCTTAGCATAACTCCCAGGAAGGCTTTCATGGAGGCCGCTCCTATACCCTCCTGTCTAGAAGCCCTAGGGGAGGAAGTTTTCAGGTATAGACCATGTGGTTAATCCACTCCTACCTATGAGATTGCACAGACAGCCGTAGACTTTTTCCTGTCCTAGGAAGACTTAAGGGTCCAGGTGCCTTCTGCTGGCTAATCAGAAACCAGCAAAATCTTTTGCTGTGGTCTAATAAGTTCTTTGAAAAGTTATAGGAGCTGGTTTTCTGTGTGTGTGGTTGAAGCATTTTTAATTGTACTTGTAGTATTTAACCAACATTTCTTAATCGGATCAGTAGGTAGCTGACAGCTGATTCCAGTTGTGTCTCTGGGACAATATGCCTGATGCTCAGCCTTGCTGTGGGTTCACATAATTTCTATTCTTGAGCTGATTTCAGTGTGGACTATACTGAGCATGCTTAGGTAGTTAGGGTTGGGTGAGTGATCTCTCTCAGGGGCTCCCTCTGAGAGGGGGTGGGAAGGAAGGTGGGGGCATCCATTTCACTTATTTGTGTCTTTCTATTTGAAGTATATTGTGTTGGTCTTAGACTATTCCAGGAAAGTTAGGGAGGCAGAATTCCCCCGCCCCCCCCAACCATTCTCTCTGGGCAGAGGGTCCTGCACTCTCGCTTTAGGATTGACACTGGGAATTCTCTGCAGGGTTCAGATTTGGGAGCCACACTAGGCTGAGTTGAAAGTCCAGTTCTGGGTTATTACATTGAGAAGCGGGTCAATATTTCACCACTTTGTACTTCAGTTTCTCCATCTGCAGAATGGAGCTATGCCACAGGGACCAAAGTCCCAGGGAATTGATACAGTGGAGGCTGGAGGAGATGGGGGTTTGGCTTGTGGGAAGGTCTCTTGAGCACTCCGTGCTCTAGCACATACTGATACTGACCTGCTCCTGGATCATCTGTGTTCTCTAAAGCAGATAGAGAACAAGAGCCCTAGCGACTTGAGTGTTCTGTTTTATCAGAGCTTATCTCCCATGCCCTGTTCACACATGGGACATTTGCAGTGGTGACTGTGTCATGCCTGACAATTTATATAAAGCAGAATCTTGTCTGCGATTAGCCTCTGGGGTAAAGAGAGTACAGAAAGAAGTTATGTATATTATGGGGATTGTTCTCTTTGAGATTTCAGCCATTGTTCCAGTATTACTGTAATGGGAGGTCTGTCCTTTGTCCAGAGTCCTGGCTCTGACTCAGCCTCTTACCCATTCATCCATGATCGTAAGCCCCCACCCCTCTGTGGGCAAGGCCTAGTATTGCCTCTTACCTCACCTAGATTGCTTCATTGTACCTAAGTCAGTTGGGACAGTCTCATTTTAGTGGGAAGGTAAAAATGGTTGAGCAGCAATTGAATTGTCATGTTAAGTGATTTTTTAATGAAGGCTCAAGTATATTATCAGGGTGATCCTCTATGGCTGAGCCCATAATGAGCCTGCTTTTTCAGCAGGGGCTGCCGGCCAATGGGAGCTCCATACTGGGTGCTTTCTGCTGTAGCCTGCCTCCCACTGGGCTGCTTTCCCCTGTAGTGCTTCATTTTGTACTCAGCTCTTCTGTGAAGTATCAACAGCATTGCACTCGTTTCTGGGAGGGAAAACTGAGGCGTGGGAACTCTGTAGTGGGAAGTGATGGGCTTGCAAGCATGAGACCGCAGACCATCAGGCGTGAATAGGTCGCCTTCCCCAGGCTGACTGGCCTTCACACTTAGCAACTGTGGGGGAATTATCCTAGAGCTATTGAGGTCCATTTGGAGGATGTGAGTCTGTACTCAAAGGCAAGAGATACCCTCGCTAGATATCTTAGCCTGTATATCTCTTGCCACATGGACACATCCAGGTGCCACTTAACTGGCCTCGAGGGCTCTAGTTTTCTCCATTCAGGTAGGCGGGGAGCATTTCCCCTGAATATGGCAGGGTCGATTCACAGGGCTTATGGCCACTGTTGTTTGTCTGAATGGAGGGGCACATTCAGGGAATTCGCCAACAGACAGCCCTTGACAGCCTGCTCTGTCTCATTGCTCTCATACCCATTTCCCCTTCCCTCCAAACCCATATTCTTGTGCTCCCATGTCTACAGCTACTCCACCCTGAGTGTGCCAAGTCTTATCTCATGGCCACTGCTCCGTTCATTTGCTTTTTAAACAATGTCAGTTCTTTCCAGGAAGTTGCTGTTGTTTGGTTTCTCAGACAGTCATATGTAGCATTTGTTGGCCTGGAATTTACTATGTAGATCAGTCACTGTGTTTGAACTTAGAGTTGTCCTTTTGCTTGCCTCTGAGTGCTGGAATAGAAGGCCTTTGCCACTGTACCTAGCTATTTTATTCCATCAGCCATTTTTTTTTTAAGAGTTCTGGGAAATTTCCCTTTTCTGTCTAAGCCAATGCTAGTTTACCAGGAAGGGGTTACAGAGAAAGAGAACTAGTAGTCAATACCCAAATACATACAGATGTTCCTCTACTGCAATGGGTTATGTCCCCATTAACCATTATAAGTAGAGAATATTGCACATTGAAAATACATTTGTTACATGTGACTTACAGAGCATTATAAGCTTAGCCTAACTTACCTTAAGCATGTGAGGAACACTTGAATTAGTTTACAGTTGGGAAAAATTATCTAATATACAACCTATGCTGTAAAGTTCATCTTAGACCTTCTGAAACATCATACTGGAATTGAAAAATGGTTATACACATTGTATGTAGTTATACACATGCACAGCCATAAAGCATGTATCAAACTCCTTATTGGCCAGGTGGTGGTGACACATGCCTTTAAGAGGCAGGTGGATCCCTGAGTTAGAGGCCAGCCTGGTCTATAGTATTAGTTCCAGGACTGCTGGAGCTGTGACATAGAGAAACCCTGTCCCCCAAACAAAAACAAACAAACAAAAACATAAAGTAAAAGTATCAATTCAAAGTACAAGTCAGGATCAATCTGTATAGATGGTGTAAGCACACACACACACACACACACACACACACACACACACACACACACACACACTACAGAATCAACTTACACAACAGAGGCAGACATGTCTCAAGATCTACAGTCACCAGGTTGAAGACCTCTAATCGCTGATTGCCTAGTTCCAGTCATACATATCTAGAGACACAGAATCAGCACTGATGGGTAAGCCCTTACAGAACAGCAGAGATGGGACCCAGGTAGAGCTAGCATTTCATCTTGAAACTGAAAGCAGGCAAACCCTGTGGCTTAGCTTAGGCAGGTGGGATGAGCCCCACTTTACCTTTTTGTTTTGCCCATGTCTCAGCTCATTAGGGTGAGAACTGTTCACATTTGGGAGAACAGTGTGTTGCGCTTTGGTACCAGTTCAAATAATAATCATATCTAGAAGCACCTTCAAGGATGTACTTCGAAAATAATGCTTGGCCAAGTGTTTGGGTCCCCATGGTTTGATCAAGTTTTGTATAAATATCCCGAAAACAGCATTTAAAACCCATTAAATTCCATTTGCACCACAGTTGTCATCAATTGGGCCCCCTAAACTTGAATAAGGTTACTGGACTGCCATTACCCCTTGTAATGTATATTTGTATGGCATCCTCTACCATCTCTACTTAATTCTGTTCAGTAGTTCTCTGTTCACCCATCTCCACTACTTTTTGAAGGGCAGATGCCCAAAGCCACCAAAGGCTTTATCACTCTTTCTCTTTCCCCTCAGGTGAAGATTCTTGGTCTATAAAGATGAATAATGAAAACCAGGGTCTTAGCTCAGTTTCCCAATGGACAATACAGAGGCTGCTGAATCAAGGTGCTGGGTTTGGAGAATTTGTTTCTTACAGGCACTGGGAAAATTGGTAGTCAGTGTCTGCTGCACAGTATGTGGCCAAATGTGAGACTCTTAGGTTTCATCAAATGCTTTATTAGATCGTTGAAGGTTCTAGGGTGTAGTTGGGGAGAGCAGTGGACTCCTAAGGAAAATATTTGCTTACTGTACCCCGAAGTTTCCTAAGCAAACACAGTTGGTACTCCCTCTCCTGACTCCTTAGATCTTCTTGATGATAGACTAGATGGTAATAGCAGCTAATTGTATTATGCATGACAAGAAATGACCAAAACACTCAGCCTAGTGAGGTTCAGGAACTCTCACAGAACCATAGAGTGTCAGGTCTCTGACCTAAGTAGTTTGAGCATTCTGCGGTTCCCATTCCCCACTCCTGTAGGTACTGCGAGATGGTGTGAAAATGCATTTGGGGCATGAAGAATGTGTTGTACAGACTCATTTGAGCATCTTGGAGATGATTCATGCATGACTGCTGCCCACTGGGGAGTTTGCTGAGCTTGGACCGCATGTGAATTGGGAGCAGGAATGTGTGAGAGCTCTTGACTTGTCCTGGCTTTTACCACCAGAGTGACATATTCATTGTAGACATTTCAGGATTCTGCCACATCCAGGTGATTTGATTTTGGCAGGCTGCTCTTCAACTCTCCTGGGATTTGCCCTCTGTGCTCTGGAGCCTGCACCTGACTGCTGTGGCCTGTGCCTTAGTGGAAATCAGACAGCAGTGGTCATGAGCTGGGCCTCTTCAGTGAAATGTGGGCCATGTGAAGGCAGGCTGAGGCTGTTCCCTTCCTACACTTTCTTATCTCTGGTGCCAAGGTACTGGCTAGTTTGGGCAAAAGGACTCATAGACTTAGGATGTTTCCTTAGTATCCAGCCTCATCAGAGTGTTTGTTTTGACTGAGGTAAAATATTTAAAAACCATTTGAACTTTTAAAAAGGCTTCATTCATGCATATAACACAACTTAGCATCTTAGTTGTCCTTTAGCCCTTTGGAAGTACATAGTTGAGTGGCATTGAGTACATTCCCACCACCATCCATTCAGCTTTAGAACATGTGCATTAGCCTGCTACCCATGTAACTTCTCAAACCCTAGCCTGTGAAAACCAGTGTCCTCTCTGACTCTGATATTTGGTAATTCCAGGGTATTTATCTGAGTGGGACTGTATCATATTTGTCCTTTTTATGTCTTGTTTATTTTGTGTGTCATGAAGGTCAGAAGGTTTATTCATATGTTGATATGGATCAGGCTTTTCGTCCTTTTAAAATAATTTCTCAAAAATGATATGTATGCTTGTTTTGCCTGTATGTATGGGCACTGTATGCTTGTCTTGGCCCACAGAAGCTAGAAGTGGGCATGAAATCCCTTGGGAAGTTTCAACTAACATGTGGGTACTGGAAACCTAACCCGAGTCCTCTGCAAGAATAAATGTTCTTAATTGCTGAGTCATCTCTAAGGCTAAATAATAATTCATTATGTGGCTGGACCACTTTTCATTGGACATGTGGGCTGTTTCCACTTTCTTCCAGTTATCATAAAAAGTGTTGCTGTACCAGCATTTCTGTTTCAGCCCTTGCTTTCTGTGCATTTTGGCACCTTCCTAGACTTTGATGAATCTGCTGGATCATCATGAGTTTGTTTGGAAGATGAAATCACCTTATGTTTGGAGTCATTCTTGGATAGTACCTAAGTGCCTAGCAAGCACTACAGGTATTCCCACTTGCCTTGAAGCAGTACTCATACCTCAGAAGTTCTGTGTAGGCAATGGTGAAGTAAGTGTGTGGCATAGTGCCTTTGAGAAAGTGGGTCTGTACCCCTTCTAGCCCCATTCAGACTGCCAGGAGTTTCGAAGTGCCTGAGTCAGGCTTGCATGGTCAGAGGGAAGAATTTAGTATGGACATGTTTTGTGGGGAGGCTCTGCAACTTTAGTGGAAGAAAAGACTAGAAGTGGCCAGTTTGGGACAGGAGTCCAGTGGCTTTGTGCATGCTTATGGGGTTACAATGCAATACTTTGCCATATGTAGATGTTATTAAATAACTAAATCATCGTATTTAACATATTTGTAACTTGGAATAAGATAGCTTGAGGTGAGACCACTTAAAGTCCTCTCACAGCTATTTTGAAATATACTATACTTTATCCATAGTCACTCTTTACCGTGCAATCAGCACTGAACTTACCCTTGCTAGCTAACCATTAACCAGTCCCTCCCCTACTCCAAAAGTAACTGTTCTGTTCTGTTCTTTCTACTTCTATGAAATCAGTGTTTTTAGAAATTAAACACAATATTTATCTTTCTGTGCTGGCTTAACACATTTCATCCACGTTGCTGAAAACAATAGCCTTTTCTTCTGATTATGTGTATACCATTGTCATATGCCATGTCTCCTCATATTGATTCATCAGTGGACACTTGGGTTGGTTCTACATTGTGTCTATTGTGACTACTGCTCCAGTCAACATGGGTAGTTTCCTGAAAAGGACATGTCAACATTCTTGGAGATAGCCTCAAATCCACCCCCCCGAAATAGCATATCCTTATCAAAATGATCCGACAGTGAAAGAAATGTACTCAGAACAAGCAGAATAGATAGTTAATGATTAGGACACTGTGCTCATAGGTCTAACCTTATCTTAACTTAGGGATTTACACAGGATTCCTTTCCCCCACTATTAGACACCTATCTTTCCTTCTAGTTCCAAAGCCTTTTCTAGCCCCATAGTATTCGTATTCTTTGAAAGGAGTTTTCTCTTGAATGTTCACTTGAAAACAGATAGTAAAAACATTCAGATTTTCTCTAAATATCTTTTCCATAAAAACAGAAGAGCAGAATGATGATTTCCACAATGGAAAGGCCACTGCTCTGTGGCCTGAGGAGGCTGATGTGACTATATGCATGGGGAAAAGATGCCCCCATCTTGTACTTGGGAATGAGTGTCTACTCAACTAAGACCACATTT
The DNA here is from genome assembly GCF_943737965.1 of Phodopus roborovskii. Lineage (NCBI taxonomy): Eukaryota > Metazoa > Chordata > Mammalia > Rodentia > Cricetidae > Phodopus > Phodopus roborovskii. The sequence goes on along the minus strand of NW_026125309.1, from coordinate 101,296 downwards.
TTCCTACATTTTGATGAAAATGTTTTAGCACCCAGTGTTCGAAAGTGCTTGAAAGAGAGTCTTAAGGTTTGAAAGTTAGCTCCATAAAGCTCTGAGAATAAAACTTTCCATTGCTAGAACCTCTGTGAAAACCTACTGTTGCCAAGGGCAAACCCAGTGGTTGTACAGAAGGCCTGGGTACATTTTGTGCTAATCATATGGCTTTTTATAAATTTTAATATGAGAATTTAGTCAGATTTGCCAAGTAGAACAAAAGTGCAAATAACATGCTGTGGTATAAATGGTCTTTAAATAGACATAGTTCCTAGGCGATACTATTAGCAGCTCGGAAATGACTGAACTTTCGGGGGGAGCTCCTTGTTCTATAGATGCGTATGCATCTCTGCATTATGTACACACCAACAACCATTTGATTCAAATGATCCATAAAGCTGCCAGATGGGAGGTCAGCACCTGCATCAAGCCTGATGTCCACACAGAGCAGGCTTGTGGTAGGCATCTGAAGAATGTGCCCCCCAGGGGTACTCAGCACACAATTTTTCAAAGCATTAACTACTTTATCTTGTAGAACCTTAATTTTTTTTTTAAAGTCTAGGTAACATCATTTAAAAATGTTCAGTTCACTGGTGTTCAGCATGTTCAACATCTGTGACACTTCTAGCTGGTTCCAAAATGTTTGTGTCACCCACAAAGACTATCCATTGTCTTGCTAACCCTTCACTACTGCTAATTTGCATTCTATATGGACTTTCCTCCTAGGTATTTCATATTAGTTGAATTGAGAGGTTTTTTTGGTTTTTGTTTTTTCTTTTACCTAGCTTCTTTCATTTGGTGTGTTTTTGAGTCTCATTCATATTGGAGTGTGTTAGGAACTAGCAGCCAGTTGACCCCTGCCCCCGATGATGGGCGGGACGCTTATGGTCTTGTCATCTACATCAGCCTTACCTGGTGGCTCAAGCTTTACCTGGCTGCCAGAGGACTCAGTTATACATGCACAAGCCCCCCTTTTAAAGCAAGCGCCCCACACCCCACTCTCTCTCTCTCCTGCTTTCAGTTGGCCACCAGCTACCCCCTCTTTCCCTTCTCTCAATAAACTCCACGTGGGCGCTGAGTCTCGTGTTTGTGTTTCTTAGGCATTAGCTGCAGCAAAAGAACAACAAAGTGTATAGGACAACCATATTCCTTTTGGTAGATAAGCCCTTGAGATAACCATTCCACAGTGCTAGCTCTGCCATATTTTATCTATGTCTGAGATGATTGGCATTTGGGTTGTTTCCGTCTACTAGCTATCATGAACTTTTTCTGTTATTTACATTTTGGAAAAGCTCTTTGAGTATTCATTTCCAAGTTTTATGTATATATTTAGGAGCAGCTTTCCCTGATCATAGAGTTCTGTGATCAGTGGCTTCAGTTTTCTGGAGCAACTGTATCACTTGACATTGCAAGTCGTGTCTGAGGGTTCTGGTTTTTTTCATATCCATGGTGACATCCACCATTTGCCACTGTTGAGTGTTAGCCATCCTATTATATGGAAACCGATTCTGCCTTGTAATATTGATTTGCATTTCAGGACTTTTTTTTTTTTCCTAGTTGAGTGGCATTACAGAGGAGCCATATTCCTTCTTTTAAGATGATTTCATATGATGGTATGAAAGATACTTTGGTGGTGACAATTGCTGAGTGGATGCTTCCTCTGAACTTAGTACACTAGTGATTTTTCTCTCTTAGGTTTAGATCTCATACCACCCTGCTTTATGTATGAGATAAGAGTTTGGCAAGGAGTCAATGATGCATTTGAAATTATGTAAGTGGTTAAGTAGTAGTTTTGGGGTTCAGCTCAGGGCTCAAATTTAACTCAAAGGCCCACTTACTTTTTATGGGCAGTTTGAATCCTGGAAGTCAGAAAGGAAAAAAAAAAAAAAAAAGAAAAAAAAGAAAGGTGACTTCTATTTCAAGTATTTCAGTCAGCAGTGAAGACTTGACATGTTGCAAAGAAGGACTGCTGGGGGGGCTACATGGGTCCTGGGAGTCTATAGCTATCTCTTGAGACAGCTGAAAGCCAAGACTTCAGTTGCTAGGAGCATCCTGTGCTGAAGCCCAGAGCATATGTGTATATGTGTATGGAGGGAGCCACAGGGTCTTTGTTTTGTCTGTGTGACTTTCAAGTGGATATTGTTTGATTACACAGAACCTTGAGGGTGAAGCAGCACACAGGGCAAGCTTCAGCTACAGCAAGGCTCAGGTATGCCTTCTGTTGGTGACATTGCTCAGGAAATGTGTCTTGGACTGAATTGACAATGATCCGAAAAAACTAAATGTAAGACTGGGTCCTAGTTTAAATGCATGGAAATCTGACATTTAATGTCTTTGGGCAAATCCTGTTGTAATAGCCTCTTGTATCTTTTAGATCAATCTGATTTTCCTCATACTGAGTTAGGTTGGAGTGAGATGCACCTGTACCACAATTTTATTTAAAAAGGTCATTCATTGATGCTATAACCGGATTACCTTCTTTATAAGTCATATATTTGACCATGTTTATTTATGAAATCCATGTGGGAACTGGTTTCTGGAGATGAAGTCTGGAATATACTACAATCTGGAAGAGGAGCAGATGTCCAGAGTGATACTCCAACTCTCTAGGTGCACTGGGTAAATGCTGGATTCATGGTGGGGTCTGGCGATGCCACAAGGAGTTCAGTGGGGCTTCATGAAAGAAATAAAGAGAAAGAATGCTCTGGACAGAAAGATTTCAGAGGAAGGTCCAGAGTAGTTCTAGAGAAATTTGAAAAGCAGGGAGGAGAAAGGAAAACATTTCAACTATGGGGAGTGGTGTGTGAAAAAGGTCCAGAGGAGAGTGTGTTGGCACCAGGACTGGGCTTGACCTGACACCTCACTGGAGGGGCTGGTGGAGAAGCTCTGTGGACTTAAAGGTGTTCAGGCAGATTGAGGCCAGTGTCCACTATCTCCCAGCTGCTCAGAAAGCAGCATACATGTCCGTTTTCTTTTGAAGGGAGGACAGGCCTACAGGCATGAATTATAAGGTTTTCCTTCCCACAGACAGTTCCTCGTTTGGAAGAATTATCTTGTAGTCTCTGGATAAGCAGGGATATTCATCTCCTTGTTACTTCTGTGGAACTGAGACTCACATGCGGCAGACCTGTGTAAGGTCCAACTGTATACTTAGAGGAAAATGTGCTGGGCCTAAGAATGCTGAATATCCTGCCCAGGGCTCACCCTTTCCCCTAACAGCCTAGGTGCAGAGGGAGCAGTAGTGAATGACGGTCCTGGAAGTAGTGAGCGCTCCATCTGCCAGGTGTTTCCTAGGAACTGACTTCATCGGGACCTCACACAGGTTCTAGGGATCCTGGCTACAGAGATTGATGATGTCCTGGGAGGAGGTGTTATCTTCTTGCCTTCACTGTCTTCATTCCCTACCTTCAGTGAGCTAGGGAAGGGCTTTACCACAGATACTGAAGAGTGTGACCTGAAGAATGATGCTTACAAAGGTCATGAAACTTTGTAATTTCTCCTACTCTGCTCAGACTAATTTGTTAGTTCATTTAAAGTATCTGTACTTTTAATAGAATAATGGTGACTAGTAGATTACTTATAGCAGAATACAAGTAGTAGATTTTGTCCTAGGGCTCATGACTTTCTAGTCCCAGGTTTTTAGCCTCATCGACAATGTCAGTTGTGGGTTCCATTTCATGGAATGGGCCTTAAATCCAAATTTAAAAAAAGCGTTTGGTCACCCCCATAACATTTATGGCACCCTTGCACCAGGATATCTTACAGGCATGTCACTGTTGTAGGTTGCAAGGTTGTAAATGCAAGAGGTAGATAATTACTTTCTATGCTGGTATCATATATAGAACCTTCCAGCACCATGACCTCTAGTCAGTAAGAGTGAAATGTCTAGTTTGGTAACAGTTCAGTTTCTCCATGTTTGAAGAATTAAATGCTGTCTTTAGAAATGGGGCTTTATTGCCCTGTAGTGGAAGGCAACTAATAACATTGGAAATAGCCTGTAATGTTTGGTATTTCTGGGAACCTCTTTGATCAACAAGTCAATAAGTGTAACTTATTCCTGGTGGTGATGGCTTTACTGGACATCATATAATGTCTATGGGGCATTCTTCCCTCCCACCCCATTGTATAGTAACTCCAGTTGAATTCCTTTTATATATTTTAGGAAGCTTCTAGAGTGGTAGGTCTTCGGTGTTAGCTGTCCCTCTACATGTTCCTTCATTTGCCTTGCCCTCCCATCCCTGTACCCAATTATTCTGCTAAGTGAATATAGCAATGAAACGACTCCTGACATACTTCTAGACCCATAGATCAATGCATCACTCAGCCCTCATCAGAGAATCTGCTTCTTGTAGTAAATGCTAATTTACACAGAGACCCACAACTGGACAATGCATAGGGAGAGACCTTGGAACACTCACCCTAAATGGGATGTCCTTATCAAACCTCTTCTTTCAAAGCTCAGGGACTGATGTAGAAGAAGAGGTGAGAAAGATAGTAAGAGCCTATCATCTGGCTGCAAGGAAGAACCTCCTCCTAGTCACAACAGAGCTGATGCATGAATAAACTCACAGAGAATTAACAGCATGCACAAGACCTGCACAAATTCAAGCCAGACAAAAATCCCCAATGTGGAGAAGGGGAAATGGGTACATAATCCCACCTCTAACCAGGAAGCTATGTATAGTTGATTCCTGCTGCAAGAGGGAACACCAGTTTTCTCTTAGGGAGTGACATCGGGTATATCATCCTCACTCCAGGCCAGGCCTGAAGCTCAGGAGTGGTTGACCAATACAAAATGGACTTCATGTTTATTTGTGTATTGTTATGGTTTGGAAGGTTTTTTTCTTTGTCATTTTTGCTTTGTTTTCTTGTTTTTATTTTATCTATTTATGAGAGAAAGTGTGAATTGAGTGGATAGGGAGGAACTAGGAAGATGGGGTAGGGAAAGAATATGTCCAAAATATATGAAAAAAAATGAAAAATGATTTTAAAATGTAATAAAGTATCTATTAGAACACAAAGTAAGCTAAATGCATTGCCTTTATTGGCTGAATGCCTTCTTCCCTCTCCTCACCTCCAGCACTTGAAAGGGATGGATTGTCTTTTGAAGCCTGACTTTACTGCTGGCCTTCCTCTTTATCATGTACCTCTTAGAGCGGAAAAGGAGCCGTGCAGCTACTGTGACTGGAGGTCAAGTGAGTAAATCCTTGCTGCTCGCTGGCTCTGAGACTTTGGGCAAGCCATGGATCTGACTCCCCAGCTTCAGATATTCTACCTCCCCATTGAATTTCCCCACAATCCTGCTGTGTATGCTGCTTGGATCATGGAACAGAAAACCTCCCCAGCCCACAAGATTACCCTGTCTGCAGTGACAGCAGTCTCGAAATCCACAGACAAAAAGTTTGGGGGTGATGGAATGCAGATGTTGATATAATGAACATTGAGAGAAAATGGAGAATTTAGAACAATTAAACTGAAAGATGCGAAGTTTTTAGGGTTGCTGCTACTCAGTTTTCTATTTAAATTGTTACATACAACAGCCCCAGGGACAGCTGTATCAGTGCCAAGGAGGGCCCTCATGTGCTATAGGACAGAACTGCATACAGTGGCTGCTAGGCAGGCAGGACTGGCACCATGGGGAAGATGGTCAGAAGTCCAGATTCCTGGGCCTAATCAAGCCCAGCAGGGCTCAGTTACAGCAGTCTTCCAGGGGACAATGCCACATGATAAAAGTAGAGAAACATTCCTAGGAATCTAGCTCCTGAGTCCTCCTGTCATCACTTGCAGGCGAAGACAAGGTCCCAGAGATGCTCCAGGCTGTCCAGGAAGGCCAATAGCGGGCTCGTGTTCCTTCAGTGGCTTAGTGGGTGAGCTGCAATGGAGGTTCATACATCCCTCCTGTGGTCCATGGTGATGAGCAACTGTGGCCCCTCCCCTCTTAGGAACTGTGGACAGAAGGGATGGCTTACTGGTTTATAGGCCTTGTTGCTTTTGCAGAGCACCCAGGTTCATTTCCCAGAACCCACTTGGTGGCTTACACAACTCCCCATTAACTTCAGTTCCAGGAGATCTGTGACACCCTTTGCTGGCCTCTGAGGGCACCAGGCATATGCACGGTGCACATGCATATATGCAGGCAAACACATAAAAATAATTAATAAAAATTTTAAAAGAAGAAACGCAGGTTCATGGGCCCCACCTGGAATGACAACAGTGACACTGTTTTATAAAGCCTTCTAGGGAGGTTTGCAAACCTGGGGTTCACCTGAGCCCCAGCCTTGGCTTTTTACTCTTGGCTAAGTGCTCTTTGACAGAAAGATAGGTATTTTAAATTACTAAAATCTGTGGCAGTCCTTCCCTTGACACTTTCCACAGGTTCAGGTTGGAAACATCTGTCTTGGTGACAGATGCAGGTTTGTTGTTTATTTGTTTGTTTTCCAGTAGCCATAGGCTCTGATGTTCATAGCATGTCCCGGTTTGGAGCACCTGGCTCTTTCAGGGTCAAACCAAGACCATGTGGGGGCAAACTTGGAAAGCTGGGATACTAACTGTTCTGCTCTGAGTTGGTTATTTATTTATTTATTTATTTATTTATTTATTTAGTTCTATTGAGCTGCCATCATTTAACAAACATTTCCTTGATTGCATTGAGTGGCAGAGGCTGAGGCAGTAATAAAAAGGCCATTTTCATTAGGCACGCAGTAATGTACGGCTGCCAGGCACTGGAGCCCATTCGCCTGTCTTTCACTTCCTCATGAAATTTGGCAGCTTGAGTGATCCGGGGAGGAGATTAGTGTCCCACACTCGGCTTCATTTCCTTTGTGCAGTAAGTGCTTCTTGCACATGCTGGATGGAGAGCCCCTTGGCCAAGGCATGAGGTGCCACGTGGTGGTGATATTACATAAGCCATTGTGTGGGCTCAGGCCTGAGCCTGGGAGGGCTCCTAAAGAGGAAGGGCTGTTTTTAGAAAGCATATCATTTCCATTAGGGACAAGTGCTGGGAGGCTGTTCTACCCCTTTCTTTACCCCATTTCTTTCCTGTTCAGATGGGTGGTACAGGGCACGGTGCAGAATGCCCTGAAGATACACCTTTCCCGCATTGGGTTTTACAGAGCATTTAGGGAACAAATTCCCCCATTATATATGTTGGGCTCTGGCCTAGAGAGAAAGAAAGTCAGACTCCTGGGGAGATGAGATATACAGGATTATATAATCCAAACTTTAAAGATTCTGTAGAAGATGTCTTCTGGGGATGTTTTCCTTGTGCTTAGAGATGAGAGGGGTTCTTTCTGACCCAGTCATTTGTCTAAGAGGTGCTGTCCGAGGCAACAGGAGCAAGACAGGCTTTACAAAGTCGTGGGGAATCTGCCATGTACTTGATGGGACTCTTTGTAAAAAGACCTTGTAGGAAGAAGTTCAGAAGTTCAGAACTCAGATTCATGATTGTGTCATTTTAAAAATGTGGTTTTGAGGTTTCTTCTCTGGAGGCATTTGTAGAAACTGACTACTATCCCCTGCTTTTATAGGGCCTTGGTCACATTCCTACTCAGGTTACTTTATTTAACTCTAAATTGCAGTGAATGAAACAAACATAGTCATGGCCCCTACTCCCTCTCCCCCTCAAAAAAACAAGCAAGGGAAATTTTTTTAAATGAACTACCGAATACACAGAAGTAATGTATCAGAATGTAGGAGTGAGGTTTACCTCACGGCAAAATGCCATTTACTGGTACTTAGTGTATTGTGGCCATGTGATGGTGTCAAGAAGCTCACAAATGTAGCTCATATATGAAACATGTTCACAGCTAGAGGACATTGGATTCTCCACTGTGAAGACTTTATGTGCCTGACTGTTTGAACCTTGGTGTTCTTTAGCTGCCTCCCTGTTCCCTAGAGAGTTTGGTCAGCACACATTCTTGAGTTACAGATCAGTGACTGAGGGGGTCTCAGGTGAGGACTAAGAACATGCTGGTCTGGGGACCACACTTTCAAAACCACTGTCCTGGCTTGAGGAAGATTAAGTCCTTGAGGTCAGGGATTGTCTTGTCCTCTAACTATTGAATGAGCACATTGGAGACCTCAAATGTAGCACCTTACTTTTTCGAGTTAAAACTGGAAACTCTCTTGCTACATAAGTGAAATTTTCCAATTAGGGTCAGTGAATTCAACCAAGTGTTCTTGATTGGCACAACTACTTCTTAGCTGTACCTGAGCTTTCCCTCTTCCTTCCTCCCTCCCTCCTTCCCTCCCTCCCTCCCTCCTTCCCTCCCTCCCTCCCTCCTTCCCTCCCTCCCTCCCCTCCCTCCTTCCTTCCTTCCTTCCTTCCCTTCCTTCCTTCCTTCCTTCCTTCCTTGCTGTCTTTTTCTGGTTGGAAATGAGCACCCTACTCACATTCATTGGGTGACGGTGAAGTTCTGGAGACTGGTTATGTAGATCTGGCTATTGGCTAGAAAATAAGTGACAAAAGTTTCTTGGCAGTTGAGAGCTTTGGTCTTCTGATTTCAGTAATATATCATGAGTTATTCTTGGGAGGCTTTCTTAGACCATCAGCCCGTTTCTTAATTAAATTGATGACTCCATTTTAAACTTTTCTCCAGGAAAATGATCATTGACTTGGTAGGAAATTCACATTTGTGTGTGCTCTGGGTATCGGAGTCGGCTTAGCATTTTGGGCCTGTCTGAGAGACAGGTGGGGGAATCAGCCCAGACCCAAGCTGCACTGTGCTTGTGTTGAGGATGTCTGTCCTACTAACTTGATTTGCACCTGCTTTTTTCCCCTTCCTCTTCCCTCACTTCCTGATCTGTGCCCATAGGATATATACTATGGTTTGGCTATTTATTTGTCTAGACTGCTTACCAGTATAAATAGTGATTACTATTTGTTTTCCATAAGTATAATTTGTTGGTTTTGGTAGTGCAAAATGCCTTTGTCAATCATTGAGGGGTTAGGAAAAATAGGTCCCTGTGGAAATAGATTCTGTAGTTGCTCATTTATAAAACACTTCAGTTGTTATGATTGTCCTTCCCTCTGATAACTAGACTCTTTCTTCCTTTAGCGAATAAGTTGGACAAGTGACCTGGTAAGGAATTACTGGAGCACAGGGAAAGCCCTAGGCTAAGGGCCTGTTAGCTGATGCCTTGGCCACAGTTGAGATGCAGAATGATAGACTTTGTTCCTTCTTGCCTGTCTACCACTATGACTGGGCTTTCTGCATATTCTTTGCATTGTAAACAACGTGAGTTGAGCACAACAATGACACCGACATTTCATAAACGAAAACTAAATTCTACTATTTGAAAACCTGTTGCCAGTGCCTCAGTTTACTCATCTGAAAAATGGTGATATCACACAGCCATTGCCCTTGCGTATTACCTTACAGAGCTGACAGCAAGCCAGATGAAGTGGTGGCCAGGCATGCTGGGGCTTTAAGCACAAGGCTGTGGATGAAAACCAGGCTCAGGTGGCAGAGAGATTTTAATGCTATAAATGGGGCTGTGAAATGGAAGTTTAATCTTTTGAAATCTGATCCCATTTGCTCAGTGTAAGGAATGAACTTGGGAAATCAATAAAATGAGTTAATTGTGTGTTCTCTTTTTGCAATTGGTGTAGCAGCCCTTTAGGATTTGGACAGTAGCTCAGCTTCTGCATTTGAGATTCCTGAGAGATGAGGCGAGCAGCTGAATTGCTTCCAAAGAGGGCAACAATCAGAGGTGATGAGCAGAGTGGTTAAGAGCGCAGTTGGGAGGTGCTCCCTGAAGGACTTTGTTATCAAAACTCCTGCACTGACTTGAGACTTTAAAGCCTTCCCAGCGTATTTATCTTTAGGTAGTTAGTACTGTTTTGGATGCCCCTTAATGTGCAGAAATGAAATGCCCTGAGCCTGATAAGGCCACACTTGATGTTCAGACACCAGGGAAGGGGAAGCAGCTCTATGGTCAAATAATTAAACCATTAACAGAGCAGAGTTCCTTAGCCCAGGGATAGGGTTTTTTCTGATGTGCACGTGCTCTCATCTTTCACACAAATTTGAAATAGTTATCTGCCTCCCGATCATGAGCCTTGCGGTGAAGTTGGCAGAAATGATCACAGTACATCAGAGAGATGGGGGGGGGAGAGGGGGGAGGGAGAGACAGAGACACAGAGATACAGAGACACAGAGAGACAGAGACGGAGAGACTGGGAGAGATGGGGAGGGAGAGACATACACACAGTGACACACACACAGAGACACACAGACACACACACAGACACACACACGCAGACACATACACACACAGACACACAGACACACACACATACACACACAGACACACACACACACACAGACACACACACACACAGACACACACACAGAGACACACACACACAGAGACACACACACAGAGATAACACACACAGAGACATAGAGAGAGAGTCCTGGTAGGCAAAGTGGTTTGTGTCACAGTACCCCCTGAGATTGCTCCAGGGATGGGTATTTTCATCAGTTTGGTTCATCATTCTCTAACAGGCACTTAGAACAGTGTTACCAGTGTAGCATGGAACTGAGCAGATATCCTTTGAAAGGATGGGGGAGCTTCTGAGAATGCTGCCTGTCACTCAGCAGGTGGGTGGTAGGGCCAGGCAGGCTCCACTAAAATTTCTCAGCAAACAACCATTAATTCCTGGCAATGAGAATATGTTCTAATTGTGCATTATTCATAGGCAATCAGCATCACATAACCTTCGTTAAACAAAACTATTTTAAACTTTAATGTGGGTGATAGGCTTAGGTGTTTGTGATTTGATTTGTGTTGTGTTAATAAATGTCTTATTGAAATAAATGGCCCCATTCGTTTTTAGCACTGTTGTGGCAGAGCACCCCAGCTCTGCTGGGGGTGGCTGTGAAACCGGTTCATTTTCATTACATCTTGACTATGTATTGTCACTAGTAATTGTTTATTTTCACCTAGTTGAGTTCCTACTAGGTGCTAGCTTAGAAACACACTGTTTTGAAGGAGTTCGTATCAGAGGAGGTTAGAAGGAAGAGCTGATACCAAAGGGCCCTCCTTAGCTAAAGGCAGATAGGGAAGGAGTCTTGGCACAGCCTGTCAAGTATCACACTGACTGAATGCTTGAAGTGATTGCTGCTGGTGTGCCTAGCTGGTGTCCAGAGCTGGGGCTACTACCCCGGCTTCTTTGGAATAGAGTCTGATAGGTATGGGTGACTTTGCTGGCAAAGAAGAGGTTTTGTGTTTTCCTCTTGATGAGAGTGTCTCTGTGCCTGGGTTACCATGATGGGTCAGCTTGAGTGCCATGTGGAGAGAACTGTGCGTTTTTTACAGCATCATTTCCCAGAATGAAGCTCTTGGTACTTCTGATCAAGGCGCTTCTGCTACTTATCCCAGATCTAAAGTGGGCCTTCAACTTCTGATCTGCTCTGTCCATTCGGTGTTTATGGGTTCACACCTTTATTTCCACCCTTTCTCTTCTGCATTAATTCCCTGGAGAGGCCTTCTTGTAATATTTTATTTGTATGTGTGTGTGGTCTCCATGTAGAGGGGTGTCATGCATGCCATGCTTGTATGTGGAGGTTATAAACAGTCTTGTGGAGTTCATTAATTCCTTCTTCCTGCCCTTACCTGGTTTATGGGGTGATCAAACTTAAGTCACCAGGCTTTAGCTTCAAGCATCTTTAGCGCCCATAGCCTTGCTGCCCACCTTTATAATGGGTCACAATTAAGTTGGCGGCAGAACATCACTCATCAGAAAGCATAGCACTAGTTGCCACACATCCCCATGATCTTAGAATAAATGCAATCATGACCTCTTTGTTGTTAAATTTTTTTATATTTATTGTCTCACAATTTCATATATATATATTATATACCTGATTATAATCTCTCCCCATTATCTTGATTGCATTCCCTCTCTCTCCAGAATAAACCCTTTCTTCCTCACAAGTCCTTGTTATCCTGTCATATCTTTCCCCCATTATGGCCGATTACATTTAATTAAATTTGCTGTCAAAAGCATGGTGGGTGCACATACATGTGGGAGCCAGGTGTTGTTGTTTGTGTAAGTGAGGGCAAGGTAGCTTAAAGTGGGTTTTATGGATATATGCCACAGTTTCTTTGGAGATGCTTCCTGTCCTGATGGCTGGCTTCAGCATAGAAGGAAACCCTTCCATTGGACCTTCTGGCTGTTTCTGGCATGCCAAGTTAAGAGCCCAGTGGCTCTGAGGAGGCTTGAGCCCTGGTTCTGTTCATTGATCCCTTGGTCTGAAGCAGGTGAAGGGACAAAAGGGTAGATGCACTCTTTGTTGGCTCTGCCTCTTTCAACACCCATGGCCATGCTAGGCAATAACTACTATTACTTGATACTCTGGAACCTGACTAGGCAGTATTCTGAGGTTCTTGGTACAGAGAGCAGAGAGCTAAAGTCTCCCCTGATTCACACCATTAAGTTCTTGGACCTATTCGTACCGTGTTTGCGTGTTAGGTGTTGAGTCTTCTTGTAGTCCATGGGTCTGTTGACTGGGAGGAGTAGAGACTTCATTACATCAAGAAAGCTAGGGTTCCTGTATCTGAGAAGATGCACAGCTGCCTCGAATATCTCTTCTTCAGTGGGACAGCTCAGGAGGAAATGAGTTTCTGATTTTCCAGAAGCAGATGTCACATAAAATACTTTGTGTGAATCTTGACAGTAAAATGGAACTAGTCAGTTAGCCACACTAGTATGTATCCAAATAGGTATGCCCATGTAGTAAAGAGAGGATTCCCTTTGCTTCTGTCATTGCATGTACTTACATATGACCACTCTTAGCTATCACAGCCAGGGCTCTGCTGATTATGTGTAGTTGGGTTAACTGGGCTGTGAACTTAGAAGGTGCCTGCTGTGTGGCAGGAGGCAAATCCCTGAAGTTTGCCTATGATGCTAAGAGTCAGTGTGAACTGTGGAACCTCTGCCTTCTGTTGAGTATCCCAAACTGGTCCAGAGAGCCCATTGGAGGTACAGGGTGGGATGGGGAATTCCAAACTAGTCCAGAGAGTCCATGGGAGGTGCAGGATGGAGAGGGTACTAGTAAATACTGGTAATGAGTTGGTTTTTTGTTTGTTTGTTTTTTGTTTTGGCAGAAGGTAAGTTTTATATATCTAATATTAAATGCTTACTAGCATGATGAGGCCAGTTGACTTTGCAGGGAAAATAATACATCTTAGTTAAATGCTGCCAGTAAATGTACACAGACAATTATTGAAAGGTCTCAGAAGCACAATCTCACATGAAAGCAGCATAAAATTCAATGACAAGTATCTCAAGTCCTTGTAAAGTGTCTCTTGGAGGCCTATATTTATCCTACTTAGGTGAGATCCTTGGTTAGATCATCAGAAGTGAGGGAGGTTCCCATGAGTTACCTTGAGGTAAGTCCCATGGGAGTAGAAGGGACCACGGGTCTCTTTGCTGTTACCTGGATCACACTGAAAGCTGGTTCCCTACAGCATCTATTATGTAAGAGTGTGTCTATTCATTGCTGAGTGTATATCTTTCCTTTTCCTCTGCTGAAACCTGCCTCCACTGCAAATCTTTCCCTGCTGATCCAGCCCATACTTCAGTGCTGATGACCCACATCACACAGTGCAACCATTTAAAAATCCACCTTGCAGCCAGCAAGGCACAGAAGACTCCCATCCTGAGAAATAGCTAAGTACTTAGGTGGTCTGGTGTTGATTTTGGTAGGGTTTTTGGGATGCCTACTATCAATGTTATAATTTAATTGCAATCTGTACAACTCAACAGTTGCTTTTGATGCCTGTTGCTTCAAAACAACAACTACAATTTGACACATTGTCTGTCAAATTGTTTGAGAAGGATAACATTCATAAAATAAGCTGCTTAAAGCTGTGTAATATCACTACATATATTTTGTTGTCATTAAAGTATAACCCTACAGGAATTTATGGATTGATTGCTTGACAGGAAGTTAAAGGCAAATTTAATTGTGGAGGGAGGGAATGCTTACTTGGGGGAGAATTACTGTCTTGCTCTTGAGTGTTGGTCTCTAGCCCAAACCTTGTGTGTGTAAGAAGTAGTCATTCTGTCATTACATTTCTATGTTCTTGGACACTAAACAGTGGTAGCATTCTCTTACTTTAGACTGAGCTTTGGTTTCCTGGCTAGTGATTTCTTCCCCAAATCAAGCTGTCTCTGATTTTCTGCTTCTCTCTCTCTCTCTCTCTCTCTCTCTCTCTCTCTCTCTCTCTCTCTCTCTCTCTCTCTCTCTCTTTGTCCTCTCTCTCTCTCTGCTCTCTTCCTCTCTTCCTCCCTCTCTCTCTGCTCTCTTCCTCTCTTCCTCCCTCTCCTTTACAAGGCCCATGGTTTACTGCTGAGGGTCCCTTGTTGCCATCCTACACATAACTACCCAGTTCTGCTCCTTGAGGTAGCAAGGATTTCATTGAGACCTTGTGAGGCTGGGCTGTTCTGTCCTTCCCAGCCCACTGGCTGACAGTTGCTGATTACTTACTAAATTTACTGGGAATGCAATAGTCCTGTTGTGATTATTGCCGGTTTTGCTCTCTAGCAGTGAGTGATTCTCAATCTGTGGGTTATAACCCCTTTGGGGGTCAAATGATGGGGAATCAGAACAATGGCAAGGCAGAATTTGCCTTTATACAATCTGTAGTCTGGATCAGTGTGTGAGTAATGCTAGGCCAGATACTGCCTGTGCTGGCAGAGATGAGAGAAGGGCACAGTAGAGGTTCAGGGTTTCCAGGTGGAGGTTAAGATGTTTCTGGTGGGTCAGGGTAAGAGGTAATTCAAGAAAGCCTAATCACAATATACAACTGGCTGTCTCACTGACACTCTCCCCTTCCCTCACCTCCTCTCTCTTCCCTTCCTCTCTCCTCCCCATTCCTCTTGTCTCATTTCCTCTTTCCTCTTCTCCCCTCCCCTCTCCTCTTTCCTCTCCTCTCCTCCTCCCCTCTTCCTCCCATCCTGTCCCTTCTCTTCTCTTTCTAGTGTCTTATCACATAGCTGATTGTTCTGGAACTCATGTGGACCAGGCTGACCTCTTAGAGATCCACCTGTGTCTATGTCTCAAGAGCTGGGACCAAAGGCTTGTGCCACCACAGCCAGTGAGAAGTCATCATTATTTTTTGAGTTTTCTCGGCGTATTTGTGAAAGTTTTCTCCCATCTTCTGGTAGACTTTACATTTGTTTATGGAATCTTTTAAAAGAAAGGGAATGCTGTAATATTTATTAATCTTTCTTCTATGGATTCTGAATTATGTCAGGGTTTCAAAATCTAGAAAATGGATTATTTTTGAGGACAACAATATGGTGACTTACTCAGTGACAAAATTTGTGGGGTGGGGGGCTGGGAAGAGTTGGGGGAAGAGAAACTGATTAGACTCTTGTGTATGAAAAAGCTCATTTTCAGTTACACATTACATTATTTCTAATATATAATATATGTTATTTCTAATATATTCTATTATTTCTAATATATTATATAATATATATTATTATAATAACATAATAATATTTCTAATATATATTATGTATAAGTTATATATCCATAATATATAATATATATTAGATAATAATTGGAGCACTTGCTGCAGAGCACCTTCTTCCCCCTCCTTGTTCCACTCTGAGTTCTAGAATATCAGACACATTCATCCCTGATGACAGGTGGCTTTTTAGGAAGCCGAGGCTTGCCCTGTTAGAAAATCTGGAAGTAATGGTCCAGCTAAGCAGCCCTCCAACATTCCTTGTTGTCACTTGGCTTCCATGGTACTGTTGTAATCATGTATGGTTTTTCCAGCAGACTTTTTTTTTAAACCTGAATCTTAACCAAAGTTATGAGCTATAAACACATCCTTAGAGTTAGAAAGGACCCAGCAGCAGGAACCCTACACTCCAGTCTCTCCTCCCCATCACTGCCTGACCTTGGGCTTGTTCCCCATACCTTTCTCATCATCTCCACTTGATTTCAAATGCAGGAATGCCTCTCTCCCATCTCTTTTCTGTGACTTTCAGCTTCAGGCTGTGTCTGCATCTATGGGCTTTTTTGGTCTATCATTTTTCTTCTAATCTTTTCTTTCCATCTTTGAACCTCTTATTTGAAATCCCTTCAAGGAGAGCAGTTATTCATTTGGAACCTTCTTTGTTTCTGCAGGCCTTTATATGTGTCTGCCTCATTTCCTGGACCCTGTCTCTGTGGCTGAAATTAGAAACCTGCAGAGGCAGACCAGATGCATGAATCTCATGAAGTAACAGCCTTGAAATAGCCGAAGTCGGCTGGTAGAGGGTTGGGCTACACAGCTCCAGTGAGAGCTTGCCTTGGGGCTGTCCTAACCAGCAGTCCCATCAGTCTCCTGCTTCCTAGACTTTTGAGGGTGCCCTCAGTGCATGAGTATCCTGTAAGCCATCCCTTGCCTTTTCTACCTCCATTTTTTCCTCTTTCCTCTAAGTGTGTTAGGATGTAAAGTGGATACAGTCAAGGGATACCTGTATGCAATGGGAGTTTCAATCCACAGAAACTAAACAGAAATGAGAGGTGCTGAGCTTCAGTTGGGTGTAGTATTCAAGCGTGCTCTGAAGTGGCTCATTTTTAAAAATGGTATTTTTACCATCCCAGCCACAATTTCCCCTCCCTTCTATCCTCCTAGTCTCTCTTCAACCCCCTCTGTTCCCACCCCCCAATGCATTCTTCCAATTCTGTTTTGGAAAGGGAAGATCTCCCCTGAGTATCAACAACACACACACACACACACACACACAGTGTATATTTAACTGTGCAATGGCAGAAATAGTTTCAGATGATGAGACAGAGAAGTTGGTAGTGTTCAGAATACATTTGGAAGCTGCTAGCAGTTTTGTGTTAGGAGCATCTCCTTCCTGAGTGTGCTCTACCTCATGGTACATCCCCGCAGGTTAAGGGCTGAGATCTGTGGATGCTGACCTCAATGAAGTACCATCTATAAACTGTAGCTTTATTACTGTAGGTGACAGTTGTGACTAAATTTCCAAGAAAACAAGGATAGGGGTACAATGAAGGCAAATGAATAAACATACCAGGGATGTTTCCAATGGGAGCTCTCTTCCCTGAAGTGTTTAGTACTCTATCAATGTGGACATAGGAGGGAAGTAGATACTTGCTTTAGTAAATATGCATTGATTAATCAAGGCTTTTGAGATGGGCCTCCAAATATTTAGCTTGCCCTTTACAACCCTGCCCCTCCCATTGTATGAATAATAGTAGAGGACTTTGTTCCAGTTTCATTGGATCAGGTGGCCAGTGTCTGCAGCATATTTGCTCCCAATAGAGCCTTTGCCTCTCCTTGTCTTTAGCTGGGGCCCAGGCACATACCTGCTGAGTGACCCGAGATGCTTGTCCTCCTGGGAAGGTCTCACAGCATTCTAAGCATGCAGGCTGTGTGGGCTATCCCTGGGAACCCAGCACTTCTAGGATGGTTGCTGTGGAAAAGGTAAATTCTGAATTCCAGTTTGGAACTCAGAACACAACTTGTTTGCATACTGATAAAGGAAGTTCTTTGACGGTGAGGTAGGATGTGGTGGATCTTGCCACAGGGGAAGTGGTAATACAGTGATGTCCTTTTCGGATGGATCCAAAAGGGGGTAGCTTCCCTGTGCTGCACTACAACACACAGCAGGTCAGTTGCAGGGAGATGTGAAGTACACAAAGCTAGAACACTACCGATTTTAAGTTGCACTTCAGTAACTTTGATTTAAAAAAAAAAAAATCCAAAGAGACTTTAAAAAGAAGAGTTAGGTGAAGACAGTGGGTACAGAGGCAGAACACACTCATGGCACAATAGTAATTTTTCAGAATAGTGAACATGTTGATTGTAGAACATGATTGTAGATTGACTGTGCATCCCACATGCATCTGAAGACAAACCTTCTGAAGGATGGTAATACTGTACACCATCCTTCTGGGGTCTTTGTCTCTGATCAGTGACCTCATTCCTAAGGAAGAGACTCAAGTGTGCTGAGCAAAGACATCTTTTGTTAATTTTTCCTCAGAAAGAAACTGTGGATTTACTTTTCATCTCTCTTTTCCTTAAAGAAGGATCCTTACAAATTGATCTTTAGATGAACTTTTTAAATGCAACTTAAGAGAATAGAATAGTGGTTCCTAGATTCTGGAAGGGTTATGTTGTAGTGAGTAGAGAGAATCAATATGTACAGGGCTGTATATGAACAAAGGGATAGCTTCCAGTGTCCTGTAACATATCAGGACATTTATGGTTAACAGTAATTGAATATTCGAAAAATGTTAGGAGTTTTATTGTTCTAAAGCCAAATATTTGAGGAAACAGATCAACCATTATCCTTACTTGATGGCTATAAATGTGTACATGTATTGGAATGTCTTATTATAGCCTATAAAATGTATTATTATATGTTGATCAAAGCTAA
Source organism: Phodopus roborovskii (assembly GCF_943737965.1). Classification (NCBI taxonomy): domain Eukaryota; kingdom Metazoa; phylum Chordata; class Mammalia; order Rodentia; family Cricetidae; genus Phodopus; species Phodopus roborovskii. The sequence goes on along the minus strand of NW_026125309.1, from coordinate 82,842 downwards.
AGTTAAAATTTACTTTTAAATGATGCTTTGAAAGGAAGTTGCTTTGTCTTCCAGAAGGTCACTGTGGGCAGATGATTATTTTAGGGAGAGCCCCCTCCCCATGATGTTACTTAAGCTGGGAGGAATAGGACTCCATTAACAAACATTGGTCAGGCATAGGCTTCTGTTGGGCCAAGAATTTTGGAAGAAGCAAAGATGCATAATACAGAAGCAGTCTTCAAAGGAAATTTATGATCTAGAGGGGTAGATAAGATAGACTTGCAAAACAGAGGCAGAAAATTCAGGAAAGTCTGAAATGAACTGTATGCTGTAATCACTTTTGTACAATGATGTATTGTGGATGAATTTGTTTTAATGGCAATGTGCTCAACTGCTTAATCCTGGCAATTAGTAGAAAATGGTAATTTTTTTTAAAATGTAGAGTCCTTGAAGGAGAATGAAACTTGTCAAGATGTTGGATGTAAAAATTGATTCTCTTTCCATTTTATTTCACATGAGTTTATTTGGAGTTAGATAGGGACATGAATCTTCTAAAGATTTGGAGTTGGGGTTATGGTTCACTTGTGGAGTGCTTGTCTGCCATGCATAGTAACCATTGGATCATTTCCCCAGTGTTTGTTTCTTTATGTGTTATCTACACACAAATGCAGCTAACCGCTTGGCATTTCTACAAGGGAGTTCTTTATCTTCAGTTCCAAATGAAGGAATCATATACGTTCTCAAAGTTTTTCCAGATCCTGAATGGTGAAAGGCACACATAGTCGTGTGAGCAATAGTTTGAGGAGTTAGTAGATGAACGCTTTCCAAGTGCTTGGCAATAGAGGGATAGGTGGCTAACTATATCTGTATACTGGAATACTAAAATGGGTGAACCAGACATACATATACCAACAGTGATAGTCATGTTTGGGTCTAAAAAATTTGTAGAATGGATAGTATGTTATAATTTACCTGAAATATACAATCAGATAATATCAGGAATTCTGGAGTACCTGTTTATATCGCTTTGTCACACTGGTCAGGTAGCATCCTAATGGCTTGTTTGGGCTGGAGAGGGAGTTTAAATGGGGATGAAACTTACAAATATGAAGGAATTGTTTTAAATTCCAAAATTGGAGCAGGCTTAAAATGTTAATAACACTGAATGTTGGTGATATGGATACTTACTGGAACTTTTCAATATTTTCAAAAGGTCTCTTCTATTTTGTAGGGAAACTCTTTAAAAGGATGGTAGGCAGGACTAAGATCAGTATGCTTTGCTGAGAAGTGCCACAGCAGCTTGATTAGACCCTTACTTCTGTGATAGAAGGAGGCCAGAGTTTAGACAAGAGTGCCTATGTCAGGTCATGTACTGAGACTTCAGACATTTTGTAAAACTACCCCTTTCCAGTACACACATAGTGACTACCTGTTACATGGTGGTCAAGTTCCATGCTGGACACAGGCTTGGCAGCTAATATTGAAGGCCAAATTTGTACAAATGTTTTGGCATCTCCTTAAAGAACATCTTTAACTGGCTTCTTTATAATATGATTGGCTACTCACATAATTGGCTAAAATCTCAATGTGACACTATTATGTGTTCTCAGAGGAAGGCCAAGAACTGGGAAGCGTCAGTTGGCTTCATGAGGAACTGTTTATTGCCCATGTGCTTTGGCACCTACCACATTGGTGCTTAAATATTTATTTGAACTAATTCATCTAAGGATGTTTTATTCATGCATAACTGTTAATCAGGGTGGGTATGAGAATACAATATGATACATTAGGTTTAAAAAAATAGTAAGAAAGCGGGAAAGACCTTTGTACCCACAAAGAGTCTCCTCGGAGAAGCTGTAGAGGCCCCTTGAGAGCTTCAGGTTCCAGTGCCAAGGGCAAGCCATTTACTGCAGCATATGGAAAGCAGGTGACACACCCCTGTGTGATCACCATTCCTCACGGTAGCCTTCTTCCCCACACTCACTGTATCTTCAACACTTTCTTCCCCAAAGCACAGCATCCCATAGTCTTTTGGTGAATAAATAGTGCTATATTTCTCCATGATCTTTGTCAGAAATATGTAGTGCCTTGAGAAATAGGGTCTTATCTTCACATTCTGGCAGACAGCCACAGGGCAACAACAATGATTTATAGTATTGGTGAAGTCTCTTGGACTCCTCTGAACAAAACTCAAAAGGAAATTTCCCATACCTGACATTGGGGTTTTTATTAGTTTATGGCTCTTGAAAGGTACATTATCATTTCATGTATAATACATATATATATATACATATATATATACATATATGCACACACCTATATGTGCATGTATACATATATGTGTACATATAGATATATGTACATAAATATATATTTTAAATAAGCATATAGAATGTTTAAAAAATATCCTTAGTATTATTTCTCTCCTTCTTCCCCTCCCCACTTAAAATCCTCAAACTATTGCTCACACGACTATGTGTGCCTTTCACCATTCAGGATCTGGAAAGGTCATAGACCATAGAGGGGAAGCCTACTAGTACCATTTTCTAAACTAATATGATCTCTAGTATATTCCAAGTACACATCCTTATACCCACAAATAAGTAGGACCCTCACCTCTCATCAAAGAAAATTCTATTTGCCATAGGTAGAGACTATTACAGAAGTCCACAGCTGGTCAAAATGCAGGCAAAAGGTGACTGTGGGGTACCAAGCTCCAATTGCTGTAACTACAACACAATTCTTCAGGGAAATTCCAGAAGAGGAGGCAAGAACATTATAAGAGGATCAGGACACCTGCTGCTAGACAGTGTCTTCCAGACATGACAGGGAAGCTATACCCATGAAATATCAATAGTGTGGTTTCCCAAACAAGACCTGGCAATGATGATAGCAGTTGGCAAACCAGTGTTGGTAGAAGAAATGTCATAGAGCCCCAGCCCTACATTACATAAAAATCTATAGAAACTCAGTGGCTACTGAGAGGAGAATCAGTTTTCTTCAGGGATAAGACCCAGATAGACTATCCAATCCCAAGTGGTCAGCCTTAAACACATGTACAGGGGCAAAGTACAGTGTGTGTGTGTGTGTGTGTGTGTGTGTGTGTGTGTGTGTGTGTACATATATATCAATAACAATTGAAGACTGGGTCATGAATTTGAGAGGCTAGTGGGCCCACAGGAATTGGAGGAGTGGGAATTATGTAAATATAGAAATCATGTGTGAAATTCTCAAAAAATTAAATAAAAATGAAATTTCAAAAATACCCACATTCCCACAGGGAAAGAAATGATACAGTTTCGGAGGCATTTCAGTTTTGGGTGGGGTGAGAGTAGATGCATAGTCACGCCCCTCCACTCTCCATTCCATGAGTACTATGTTCAGTGTTCATGGGTGAAAGGACACCTGCTTAAATGAGAAGTCCAGCTTTCCAGGCAATAAAACAGGGCAGATTTCTGCCTTGCTGAGTATTGCCCTCGCCTCTGGGTGATAACACTGTCCTGAACAGCATTTGCTTGTTAAATTACCTTTGTGCACTTTTATGGTCCATTACATCACCATATAGCTTAAGGATTCAACTGGTTATCCTAGTTTCATCTGGCACACAGTTTTAGAAGGCAGTGCTAAGTGGGTGCATGGCTGGTGTCCCTGTGGAAAGTAACAGGGTGAAACCTTCTTTGTTTAGCCTGGAGATGGTTATTAGATAGTCCATTGCTACAGAAATGGAATTTTAAATTTTATAAAGCAGGTGATGTAAATATATTTCCAGTGATGTTTGTGTTTACCAAAGAAAATAAGCTGTTAGTATGATGGAGAAATATTCACATTGGATGATCTAGGCAACATACCAAGAAAAGGTTCCAGGGCTGTTAACACTGATTATGTTGAGGCTGCCTAGAGATTTTGTGGTTCTGACCTGGCAGATGGATGACAGTGGTTTGAAAATCCACTGAGAAGAAACTGGTTTTGTGCTGACACTTCATAAGAAGACTGGACTGTGCCAGTCAAATTTACGGAGGCCCAACCTCCCAACCACTTCTTGAGTGGGAATAATCTATTCTCTGTTTACATCTCAGAGGAATTCTGAGGTTTGAGCTTGACAGTGATTTTACATTCTCCAAACGATAAACACATCTGCTGCTATTACCATTAGAGTAAGTGGTGAGCCATATGTATTATAGGTTCAAATTTTCCCAGAGGGTGGAAACTGAGAACTTTAGGAGCTTCTCTAGCGAGTTAAAGCAATCACTGTGTGAGTAATGAGTTCTTTGGGGCTGGCAGTATTTAAACCCAGACTGCATAAAACCATCCTTGTGCCAGAGATCCAAAAGAGATATGAAGATTGAGTACACATTTCCTTTTAGTCTTCTCCCTCTCACCAATTATGTGGTTTAGATCCCTCGTGGACATATTATTCTTGGCTCTACCAATCTACTATGAGAAAGAATGTAAAGGGGCCTAGCTTAGAGCAGTGCAAATGGTTGACTTGATATTATAAAAAATCCAAATAGTATTCACAGAAAGCTGAGAGGACAAATACCCGACTGCCTGCTTTACCCTGAACAAAGGATCAGGGGCTCACCTTTTCCCCATTTATTTTACAGATAGGAAATTTGCAGCTCAAATTGACAGTATGTACTAGTATTGGCTGGGTATTGTTCAACAAATTTTAATGTGTTGTGGAGTTCTCCCATCTATTTTTAGAAGAGGAAACCTCATGATATTCTGAGGCACAAGGGACACTGTGTTACTCTCTGGAGTTGGACGTCTGCTACTGTATCTGGTTGGCTGGGATGTGTTTTCTGTGAAAAGGCTTTGTTAATCGTCCCAGGAAACATCCATGCCTTGTTAGTTTGCTTTTAAGTAAAAAGGTCTCCATTGGGGTAGATTAGATGTCTTGAGGGTGAGTGAGCTAGAGATCCCCGATGATGCTGGGTGCACATATTGCCATATATGGCCTTGGGGACTATGGGTGCCCATAAAGATGGCTCCAAGTAAACCTATGTATGTGAAGAATGATTGACTATATGTTAAAGAGACGTTAACTGTCCTTGACCAAAGACTGCATTTTTTCTTGTCCTTGGATGCATAGGGCTCTAATGTTCACACATCACACAGAATATGTGTGCCTGGGGTAATTATATGTTTGGTCTTTTATTTCCAGTTTCTGGTACATAGCTTTTAAAACCATGGGACTCTGGATTAACAGATGCTTTTTTTTTTTTTTTTTTTTTTTTTTGTTACCAAGGTGGCTGCAGCTTCTACTTAGCTTCAGGATGGGAGCTGGATGCCAAAAATGCTAATGAAGGCATGATTAGAGGGCTGTAACTAACTTTCAGCTCTACTGCTGTGTGTGTAAGGAGAAGAGGAGGGTGAAGTTAATCACCAGTAACCAGTAGCTTAAGTAATAATGCCTATGCCAATGAAACTGCCATAAAACCTTAAATGATGGAGTCTGGAGAACATCAAGGTTGGTGAACACATGGAGGTGCTAGGGGACTGTGTTCCCTTGGAGGAAGCATGAAGACCAAGACTCCCCACCCCCAATCCTGTGTATTTCTTCCATTTGGTTGTTCTCTAGTTATGCCCTTTATAATGAATAATGTTGGTAAAGCGTTTCTGTAAGTTTTATGAGCTTTCCCAGCAAATAAGGGAGTCATAAAGACACCCCCCCCCAACTGGGCATTTTCAGCTGATAGGTCAGAAGCATGGGCAGACACATGAGGCCTGCAATTTCATCTCACCTGGACACCAGTGCTGTGGGACTGAGCCACAACTTGAGGCTCATCATGTTTGTGCTTTCTTAACCCCTTCCCGGCACTGGCACAATGGCTGGGTGAGTCACCTGCCCACAGGCTGGGTGAGTCAACTGAGACAGACCAGAACTATCATCGTTTTGTTAGTTAGACAAATGGCAGGTCTTTGTTTTTACTGAAAGTTGTAGATTCCTCTCCAATGAGGATAAAGGCGTTGAGAATGAGCTGGGGAATCTTCTGGACTCTGGAGTAGGAAATCTTCATCCAGAAATGTCAAATATCTTGGTGACTTCATGTTTGATATAATCCATCTGAGGGCTGCTTGAAAGATGGAGTCCTGGGGAAGGCAACCTCCCCCCCCCCACCAGGGGTTACCCTAAATTCTTGCTTTGATGATCTATTGAAAGTTGGAGGAGGATGGGGAGGATGGAGAAATGAAGTCACCTGAGGAGAAAATGGCATATATTTTCTTGGAGGACTTTGGGAATTGACATCATAACTTCCTTCCAAGTTTAGCTTGCAATACTAGTTGTAAAAGAATATTGTCTCAAGTCTGCTTTCTGCTCATTTCTTGGTTTACCTAACTGAGCTTTTAAAGGACATCCTCCAGGTGAGTTAGAGCCTTAGTCAGGCAGTGACTCAGAGATCAAAGGCTGCAGGGACTCTCAGCAAGCAGCCCTTTGACTGCCGAGTTCCCATAGGCTGGCTTGGCACAGTTCCTTACGCAGACTTCCGTAGGTAGTATATGTCCCATAAATGCATATTATTTAGCATAATTCCAGGGACAGTTTTGACTCTGTACTCTTTCCTTGTTTGCCTCCTCCCATTGTCCTTGTTCTAACACCTAATATTTGAAGAGACTTCTGCTGACTGGGAACTGTCTGTAAATGCACATAGAGAGGTCTGTTGGCCTCTGGTCAAATGCTATTCTCAGTGGTGGCAGAGGTGATATCAACACTGTTTTCTCTCTGGGCTTTATAAACATGTCTACTTGGAATAATATATAAGAACAGAGTAAGGGCAGGCAGGAAGATGGGTAGAGAAATGGGTGGGATTCTTGCAAGGGTCTACTCTGGAAAACTGGCTTGAGAGGCTGCCCAGATGGCATTCTGGAACTAAGACATAGAGCCTTTAGAATTGGGGGCTTAAGTCTCTTAACCCTGCCACTAGAGCCAGCTTACTGTCCTGTCAGGCTGTCCCCTTTGTCCAAGCTGTACTAACTGCCCCTACAATCCCTTCTGCCTAGTGCCATTTTATTTTTCTGTGTTTTGTCTTGTGCCTTTGCAAATGGTACTGATGTTAGTTCTTGTGTGCATTTTGTTTGAGATGATGGAAATCCTAGAGGCTTGATGGTGGTGATTGTGTGATATGAATATCTTTCATGCTACAGATTGTTTAAAATGACTAAAATGGTAGATGTTATTACTTTTTAGTTTAATTAACTGTAATTTGAGAATAGTGGTATTTGTACCAGGAGAAGCCCCTCCCCTACACCAGAAGTCTCTGGGCTGTACATAATACCCTGTGGTAAGGAGACACAGCTACCCTCGGGTAGACTCTCAGGAGAATTCAGGGCAGGGATTCCTTTGGACACGTCCCATTTGGACCATTGCCCAAATGCTAAGCCTGGATGATCTGGCAGTACTCTAGAGGCCACCCACTCTACTGCAACCCCATGTGCCTGCATTAAAGAGGCTCAGCCATTCATGCAATCTTCCATTCATGGTCACCAGTGCCAGCAAGATGGTGGGCAACTAAGTAACATAAATAGTGAGGTTTCTCTGCTCTATTACTGGAGTGAGGGGCTCTGCATCCCAGGGAAAGAATTTAAGAGGGCCTCATTTCTTAACCCATGCATCATCTTTTAGGAGGAGGTAGGGATTAGCCACCTTTAGGGTCAGTGGGGAAAAAGAAGGCTTCTATGACCTCTCATACATAGTGGCAGTCGGTGGTGGGCGGGGATAATGTGTGAGCCTTCTGAAGAGGGACAATAGTCACATTTTCCCAGAATGTATTTTTTTTTTAACCTAACATGCACATTAATGAAAGATTTGAGGAAAAAGACAGTTACAGTGAATGAACCAGAATGAAAGATTAACTACATTCCTTGTTAACAGTATTTAAATAAAACATACTCAGGACAATACATTTAAAATGCAAAGACTTAATGAGGGATTCATGCTGCTACCTGTTACCATCCAGTCAAGAGGAGACACCCCCTGGAAGTTTGTAGCCCCATCTTTTTCCCTAGGACAAGGATGTCCAAATGTTCTTGTCCTTTGCCTATTTTCAAGGCTTACTTGAATAGAGCAATTTAATATATGTTATGCTTTGGTCACATCTGGGATCAGCCTTGTGTTTACTTGCAGTCTGTTCATGTCATTGTTGATTTTAGTGTACTATGATAGGGATATCCTGGAATTTGTTCATTTTGTTGTTAGTGGGCATTGTGTTATTTATTGTCCTTGGCAATTATAAAAAAGGCTGCTTGTAGTAGTCTTGTGCCTGCCTTTTGATGAACATATGTTCACATGTCTTTTGGACACAAAAGTAGCATTGCTGTCACAGAAGACTCTGACCCACAGCCTCAGTGGGTCAGAGTAATTCCCTTCTTTGTATGTCTGTCTAGGAACCTCCTGGAAAAGCCTACATTGGTCTGCATCTTTTTCCAGAGCTTCATTCCTTCTTCCCTTCCCTTCCCTCCTCCTCCTTCTCCTCCCTCCTCTTCCTCCTTCCCTCCTTTTCTCCTTCCCTCCCTTCCTTTTGCCCCCTTTCCCTTCCCTTCTCTTGAGGTATGAGGTGGAATCACACTTTTAATCTCTCTTAATGAAGTTGAGCACTTCAGTAATCAGAGAAATTAAGTTAAAGAAATAAGATAAAGGTGGAGGAGAATTCTGATGGGTAACAGTGTGTGCCCTCCCTCCCCTCTTGCCATTAGGGGCATAGATAGAAAGATTTGCCCTAATAGGCATTGTAGTATGCGCTCGGCCTCGTGGGACCTAGAAGGATACCTTTTCCCAGGATGCTCAGGATCTGGGACTGATTTGGGAAAGATGGCAAGCGCTGATGCAATTCTTCCCTGGTGGGGCCTCCTCCCTCCCTTTGGATTCAGCTTAACAGGCATGAGGTCTTTGGAGACTCCTGTCCTTTTTCAGCCTTTAGGACATAGATGACTTCAGGATAAAGGAACATCCTAACTCTTCTTGTATTTCTGTTGGTTTCACACATACTTTGGCCCTGATTGCTTGGCTTCTGTTGATCTCAGAAAACATGAGCTCTGGTAAGTCCAAGCGTTCATGCCTTGTGTGGGAACATACACCTCTTCTTCCAGTTCACAATGGGTTGTTGCCTGGTAAAGTCTGATCCAAGGAGTGTGTTGGCTGGAGGCTAACGTATGTTTTGTAGGGGCCAGTGAAGGGGCTGACTTCCCTGAACTTGGCTCTTCCCAATCTGCAATAGGACTCTTACCTTGTGAGCACAGAGCCTTAGGGTCACAGCAGCTAGAGGTCTGCTGACCACTTTTAACTACTCTTTCCTCTCTTAGCCTGTTTCCCTACCTGCCCTTTATGTAACCCAAGCACCTCTCTAGAAGCAGCCATTCTTCAAAATGAATAAATAAAGCCTCTTAGTGAGGTTTGCTTAAAGTATAATTAAGCAAATGGTATAAAAACTTAAGATTGAGAATTGTGCAAAGGAGCACTTTAAATCTATAGGCCGTGACTGATTACGCATGATTCTTAAGCTCTGGCTGTGTAGCTTCTTCTGATTGGGCCTCCTGTTCATGCTGCATGTAGGTGTGCATTCAGTGGCTGAATCTAGCCATCTTGAGTTAAAAGTTCATTTTTCTTTGAGTTTTAAAATTAGTTTTCTGGTTAGCATATAAAGTAACGGGTTGAATCATGGTTCCCCCCCCAGACACAGAGATGCTACTCTTTGTCCTCCGTGTTCCTCTTCCCCATTGTTCTGATGGCCCCTCCCGGTAGTAAATGTGCAGGGATGTGGCTGGCACCTCTTAGCTTCCATGACCCTGCTCACAAAGCCATGGTGTGTTATGAAAACCAGAACACAGATTCAGTGGTCCTCAGATGTTGGATTTTGTGGATTAGGAAAAGAGAGATAACATTCAAGAATCCTAACTACTGATAGATCGCCAGTGCCCACCACATATTTGTATTTTATTTATTAAACTGTATTTATTCCTTTAGAATATCATACGCTATACTTTGATTATATTCCCCTTTCCTTCCTTCCACTAACTCTACCCAGATCCATCCCTACCTCCCTATCTTCAACTTCATGTTCTTTTTTTCTTTCTTTCATTTACTAGCCCACCAAGTCCAGTCTGTGCTGCTTGTACACTGCTGGGTGTGGGACCCTTCCCCTGGAGGATGGCGCCTTCTTCTGGGAGCCACACTCTAAAACAAAACCCACCTCTCCATCCCCCAGAAACCACCAGCTGTCCACAGCTTCCCAGCTGGAGTAAGGGCTCAAGAAGCCCCTCCCACTCCAGGGTAGACTGGCTTGATCTTCTCTAGACAGCCCCAGCTGCCTAGCCCCTAAGTGCAATGGCCCTGTCAATGTCCAGAAATCACTGTTTCTGCTCTGGTCCTCCCTGACTTCTGGCTTTTACAGTCCTTTTGCCCCTTACCTGTGATGGTTCCTGAGCCTTGGGGTGTGGTGTGTGTGACATAGATGTCCTGTGTGTGACTGCATACTTCTCAGTCACTTATTCTCTGCCCTTTGGCCAGTTGTTTTTTCATTTAACTGCTTTTCACAGCATAAAGAAATGTCCTCTGATGCTTGAGCCTGCACTAGTCTGAGGTTACGTCCTTTTAAACCACAAGCAAAAAAGAATTTCACCTGCCATTTATTACCTACCCTAGGTTCTTGTTTTGTTTAGTATTTGTTGGTCTTTTGTTAAAAAAAAATACAATCCCAATATAAAGAATATTATTTTCTTGAGAAGAGAGTGCCATCTTTACAGGCATTTAAAATGAATGTATGCAGGGCTACAGAGATGGCCCAGTGGAGGAAGAGTACTTACTATGCAAGCATGAGGACCCAAGTTCAAATCCCCAGCATCCATGTAAAAGGGGGGGGGGTATTGATAGTGTGCGAGCCTATAAAACCAGCACTTGCCCAGCACTTGCGGGGCTGGAACAAGTAAATCCCAAGAGCTAGCTAGCAACCAGCCTACCCAAGATGGTGAGCTTCTAAAGAGAGACCCTGTTTCAAGGAAGTGCAATAGAGGAAGTCTTTCTCTGACCTGTCCATCTAGGTACACAGGCTTGCACACCTGGACTCACATGCACATACATACACATACCGTACAACATACATACATAAAGGTATGCACATAAAAGAAACATTTAAAAGCAATTTCTAATGAAGAGAAAGAACAACTGAAATGCTTACACACAGTAGTAGCCCAGGCTAGCCTGGAACTCATTATGTAGCCCAGGATTGCCTTGAATTGGGGCAATATTCCTGCCTCAGTCTCCCAAATGCTAGGATTAAAGGCATGAGCTACTGTGTCAAGGTGTACTTTCCAGAAGCAAACATCTTAGCGTGGCCTCCTTCACTTGATGTAAGTGTGAATGTCCTGGGAGATTTTTACCATCACAGTCATTGTCAGGCTACTTAGTCAATGACATTTTTAAATAAAATGTAATTATGTCATTCCCCCTTCAACTCTTCCCATGTAACTTTCTTGGCTCTCTCTTAAATCCATGGTCTCTATGTATTTAATTGCTACAAATGCTGCTTTCAATCTAACATTTCCTAACAGGTCCTGAAACAGTGAGGCAAAGATTCAAAGGTGTGGTTGCAGAGGCAGAATTCCAAGGCAGGGGTGTGAAGGATGCCATGGCCAGTGGAAAGTATTTCTTGGCTGGTTTGGGGACTGTTTCGTCAGAAGCAACTATCAGCTCAGCTTCCATTGGTCTTGCTCACTGAAGGCTTGTGGTGAGCCTGTGGTAGGAAGGGCAGGGGTGGCTGCCTCATGCACTTGGGGGAGGTGCTGGCTTTGGAAGGCCTTGGGAAATGGTACTATCATTGTGGATGTCTCTGGCTGGTACCTCCCTTGGCTTCTGGGATGGTGTGCAGGTTTGCCTACATGGATGTTCCTTGGAATAGATGTGTGCTGGGTGGGATCACCGGTTGTGTCATCTTGTCCTTAGTGCTGAAGGGTATCAACTGGGTAAATGGCTTCTTGAACTATGATGTTGCATTCTTGGTCAGGAACCATCAGTTCTGAATGGAAAGATGTAGGTGACCTTCAGCTAGTGTATTTGACTTGGAGGTGTGCTTTTATTGTCTGAATACCTTTCTTTCTCTCCTTATTAAGTTGTTGTTTTTACCTCACCCTGCTGAGGCAAGGCTGACCTTGTGGGGTGTTTGTGGCTAGAGGGAGCATCACAGGGCTATCTCTTGCCTCCCCAAGTATGTAAACTCATAATTAATCACTTTCTCCATTGTTCAGTTCCCCCAGCCAGGGGAAGGACTCTGCCATGCTCCCAGTGTCTGTTGTTAATATCAAGTGAGTCCATGCCTCTGGCTGATGATTGCTCTTTGCCAATGAAAAATAAAGGAAACAGCTTGCCAGTTCTTCTTCCTTGTTGCCCTTACAGCTGTGGTCATCTGAGGCAGATGCTCAGAGTGACCCCATCCAGCAGTGTCAGTGGAGACACCTGTGGAGAGTTCACAGGGTTATCCTTGAGGCCTTTAGGTAGGCAGATTGTGATTGCAGTCACACTTGCTCAGCAGTCACTCCACCAGCAGCCATGCCCTGGCCTTGGATGAGCATTTACTGGTAGAACTGCATGTTGCCACTGTTAATTGTCTTATGAAATGGGTGTGGTGAGCAGGAAGGACTATTGAGAACTGGAAGTCATTCTGCCTCCTGTGTCTGGTTAGGGGTGAGAGCCTGTCTCTCCTAGACCCATAGTGAGTGTCAAGACTTATTTGTAGCAGGCCTTGTTTATTGTCCTGTATTCTTTTGACATCTTTATTCGCCTAGAAGTCTGAAGTCATCCATTTCTTTTAGGGGAAGAGGGTAGTGTGGCTAAAAAGGAAGGGACCCTGTCTGTAATGGGAACCTGGGCTTTCGCTGCCATTGGTTCGTGGCCTTAGGCAGAAAAAGATGCATGTGCCTTCTACAAGTCACAGGCTTTAGTATGCTTACAAACAGGGCTAATGCTTCACTATGGGGGTTAGAGGACTCACTGACAACAGCTAGAGAATACATGATTTGGTAGCTGATACGTGGTGGTGTTCAGACCACTTAATCAGAATGTATCAATCTCATTGCCATGCAAGGAAACAATAGGCTGCCTTGCACTGTGGCATGAGTGACACCTTTCCTTTGTATGGACCTCCTTAGTCACCTGCACTGTCCAGTGGATGTTTAAAATTTAGATTCCTGGCATTGAGGAAATGGCTCAAGATATGAACTACTCTTGTACAGAACCCAAGTTCAGATCCCAGTGTCCACATAGGGCAGCTCACAACTGCCTCTAACTCTAGCTCCAGGGATTCCAACACACTATTCCTGTCCACACAAGCACACATCTATGTGCATACAACCATGGACACATATACATACACATACTTTTTTTTTTAAACTAAAATACAAAATAAAATTAAAGTTAGAGTCCTCAGGACCATGTCACCTACCTGCAATATCTTACTGCCCAGCCTATGTCTTCTGTGTGAATTTGTTCTATATTGCCTCTTTCCTCTGGATGTTAACATACTAGCAATACTGACAGAAGTGTGGCCATTTGCTCCAGCACTGAAGTGTTTATAACACGCATGGGCTCTCCTACAAATGCCTGAGTGCCTACTGCATATCCAGCATCATTCTTGATACTGGAGATGGACCAGTGAGCAAAGCAAGATGTTTCTGCCTGAAGCTCACTCACATTGAGGGGCTTAGGACAGTCAGGAAATGACCCCAAGCTATCCAGACAGAAGAAGTGAAGAAACTGTGGCAAGGAACAGAAGTGATTGATGAGCCTGTTTGTAGATTAATTCCTGAGGAACAGTTTTATGCGAAGGTGAGACTTGAGTTGGAGATTTGTGACATGAGGGAGACCATCTATGAAAGTTCCCAAGGCAGAGTGTGGTCAGGAAGGTGGCTAATTCAGACAACAAGGGAAGGAGACACAGGTGTAGATGTTATGGAACCCACAGACTGGAAAGATGAGAGCAGAGACAACCTACATTCAGATTTGATTTAAGCAGGGAAGCAACATGATCTGGTGGACCCTTCCAAGAAGACACTAGCTGCTGGGGAGAAAAGAGTCTGTGAGGACAAGACTAGAAGCAGAGGCCACAGAGAGGGGCTGGGCTAGAGTATGCAGAGTAAAGGGAGATGTGGCAGACCCAAGGTGCCTTTAAAAAAATTATACCTCAGTCACAGTTTCTCCACCGTCCTCTCCTCACAGTCCCTCCCCCCAGCCGCCCTCTGTGTGTGCTCCCTCCCCCCTTACCAATGCACTCCTCCTTTATTCTATTCATTCTGTTCAGGAAAGGGCAGGTCTCCCGTGGATATGAATAAAACATGGTGCTTTTGGGTGGTTGAACTAAGGAGCCTGGCTTGATGATAGAATGTGTCTACAGGAAGAGATAGGAAACTGGGTAACACCTGGACTTCTTTGCCACAGTGATCAAGTAGACTGGCATATCAGTTTCAGAGGTGAGAAAGACTAGGGAAGAGATGGACTGGCTCAGAGGCTCAGCTTAAGTTTTCAAAACATTCATCATACACATTAGACTCCAAACCTGGACACTGAGTTGGATATGTGGGTGCAGGTCACAGAGAAGATGTCATTGACAAGTCAAGTTAGTAGCATGGCTGGACAAGAGGACACCAGCACTTTATAGCATGTAGCCACAGTGGGGGGACTAGGCAGGTGAGAAGACACCAGGAGGACAGGCAGGCGAGCTAATTGCTCTCACAGAGCTTTCTTTTAGAGGAAGCGTAGTCTCGTAATTAACTTTGGCATGATCTCCTTGGCTCACCTTCTTGAGAGCCTCTTGGCATGTTCTCATCTTACAAGAGTACAGCGCATGCATCACTGTGATTAAATTAATAGAAACCATCTGATGGTTTGGGTGTTGCTTTCAGTCATTTTATCTGTGCCATCTGGGTACCCTTCTATGGCATCAGTCTTTAATACTGGAGCAGTAGCGAGAAGCTTGGCATTTTTGTTTTCTCCTGCTAAACATGAAACAATTCCTTTTTTTTTTTTTTTTTTTTTTTTTTTTTTATTAAACTGGTCACCCAGCTACTCATTACTCATGAACTTGCTCTGGTTTCTCCTGAATAAAGAGTTGGTGAGATTCCTTTAGTAATGGCTCAATCTTATGCCACACTGTGAACCCAACCTGTCTTTTGGATTTACCTTCTTGTCCACAAGTCACTGGTTCCTGTAGACAGATTTTTCCTTTAGTCTGTGAGATCACAAAAAGCAACAAAACAAAACAATCATCAAAACAGCACAGAGACTTATTATCGCGTAGGCTTGCTCCACTAGCTTTCATAGTTTAAACAAACCCATTTTGCTTCATGGCTTTTTACCTCTCTTCCATCTTGCACCTCGTGTTTCCGCTCTGTGTCCTCTGTCGTACCTCCTGTGCCTAGATTTATCTCTTCTTCTCTCTCTACCTGGAAGTCCCGCCTAACCATATTCTGCATAGCTATTGGCCATTCAGCTCTCTATTAAACCAATCAGAAGGTGCCTTGGCAAAGACACAACTTCATAGTGTACAAAAAGGTTATTCCACAACAGGTTCCACTCTAACCAGTGGTGTTGCTCCTCAGAGTTCTTCCTCAATTTTCTTGCTTGCAATATGAGCCTTTGTTCTATTTCCACCTCCAGTCATGCTCATCATATTGTGTTGGCCCTTATCTGATGGTGGGAACTCCCTGCTCAGCCTTTCCCAGAGCTACTGCCATTCACTAGGCTTAGCCTTATGCTGATTTTCTATAACTCTGTGGTCTTCCACTTATTGGGTGCTGCTGATTTTATGCTTTGTGTAATTATGCTATGAGCTCTTAACAGCAAATCCCATCAAAGATGCCACTGTGCCTCACACTGTCATTGCACAAACTTGTGAGGTATTTGTGTGGTATTTAATACATGAAAGCCCTTCCCCTTGAATGCCCATTTGAGACGAGGCAGGCAACTCCTACCACTAAGGAGACTAAGAGAGGAAGTGGGCAGGTATACACAGCATTCACTGCATTTCCAACTTTCCCAAGGCATTCTGAGCATGAACTACTCAGGAATGGCTCTTGAGTCTCTGCTGTGAACTGTGTTCAGGGGTGCTCAGCAGCCTTTGGGCTGGATCTTGGTAGATAAAGCCTCCACTACACTGCCCCCTGCTTTATCCTCTCAGGCTGTGGAGAGTGTTGGATGTTTTGTAGCCCTTTTTTTGTAATGGTTGTTGGTTATATAAGGTTCCTTAGGAGTTGCTTGCTGCTCTGACACAGCATGTTCTAGAAGTTAGCTATTGACTTTTTTCTTGTGACACCAAAGCCTAAGACTTAGTGGAATGTCATTGGTCGTTCCTTGTGGCCATTCTTCCACTTTAAGGGCAATCAAACACTTTGTTTACATATATCATTTTGCCTCAGTGCTTCTTGAGGCTTCAGGTCACAGACAATCTGTCAGAGCTAGACTTCTCATGGATAACCTCTGGAAGAGGGAAGTACAGAGACTTCAGACTGGGGATGGGATTTGATGCCCAAATGTTCTTGAGCTGTGATGTTCCTATGTTGGTGGGTTATGTGCTACACTTAGTATTTCTTGGAAAGAGGCTGCATTTTCTGGTCAAGAGAAATAAAAATCTGCGTGCTAGAGTGTGTTCATGTGTTCAGCTATCCCTGAAGGCAGAAATTTACTGTCTTAGAGCTACTTTGTCCCAAATACCTAACAGCCGCTTCCCAAATTATCATAGAGGCTTAATATTACTTATAAATGTTCAACCAATAGCTCAGGGTTATTTTTAACTATCACTTACATTTTAAGTTAACCTATATTCCTTATTTATGTTCTGCTATGTGGCAATACCTTTTCTTAGTATGGCATGCCCATCTTGTTCTCTCTGTGTCTGGCCAGTGTCTCCTGACCCCACCCTTCTCATCATCCTTAGTTAGGTCACCCTGCCTATACTTCCTGCCTGGCTCCTGGCCAGTCAGCATTTTGTTAAACAAATTATAGAGCAACAAATCTTTGCAACTTACAAGAGAATTATTCCACAGTGCATCTCACCAGCATGCACTGAAGTCCCTTGCAAGGACCATCCCATCTGTATGTGACATAAAGCATGCCACTCCTGTTCTGGAGAGCAGGGGAATGCACATAACTTAATGTAACACATTCCAAAAATGTTGCAGCAAAAATAAAAGAGGCACTGGGGGAACAAAACTGTTCATCCCAGGGAATAGTATGTCAACTGGATCCTGGAGCAGCAATAGGAAGGAAAGGGAACAGGAAGACATCTAGAATACAAGAAAGGCAAGCATGAGCCAAAACACACAGACAGGAAAGGCAGCAATGATATTGAAAATAGGTGAGTGTGGCTGGAGTTATAGAATAGTGAGCATAGAAGTGACAGAGGGAGGTGATCACGGGAGTCCTTGGACCAGATCGTGAAGTCTTGCATGAGCCTTCTATAAGCAAGAAGGATGTTTTCATGCAGGAGAATGATGTCAGAGGATGAGTTTCATTCATTCCTTCCTTCCTTCTTTCCTTCCTTCCTTTCTTCCTTCCTTCCTTCCTTCCTTCCTCCCTCCCTCCTTCCTTCCTTTCTTTTAGGTAATATTACATTTCTATTGATACTTGATTGGGCAGTATGAGTATTTAGAGTTTTTCTTTATTTTGTAGAGACTGGGAGCCCTCAGCATCTCCGCACCTTATGTTATTAGTTACTTCTCTGTTTCTGTGATAAAACACCATTACCAAGGCAACTTTTACAGAAGAGTTTCTTTGGGCTCATGGTCGCAGAGGGATGAGTCATGGCAGCAAGTGACATGGTGACCAGAGCAGGAAGCTGAGCATCACACCGTCAACTGTAATCATGAAGTAAAAAAAGAAAACTGAAAGCATGCAGGGTTTTCTTCTCATCCTCCCATCCCCTGCAATCTGACATGCTTCCTCCTGCAAGGCTGCATCATCTAAACCTCCCCAAACAGCTCTCCCACTACAGGAGCATTCCTCTTTCAGATCGCACTTGCCTGCTGGGTGCTTGAATGATCCTACCAAGTAGGGTTTGAATTGGTCCTGGGAGGTTAGAATGCAGTAGGAAACCATTTGTTGGAGATGGAGTGGTTGATGTTGCTGCTGTAAGTTGTGACTCTGTCACAACACAATGCTGTTCTTCATCCCTAGAGCTGCAGTGAATGCAGACTCTACAAAGTATCACCCAAAGATACAGTGGGAGAGTGATGCTTGCTTTTCCTGGGAAGTCTAGATCTACAGACTGGGGATGTATCTCTGTAAATGGTACCGGAGGAAGCATGTCTGAACCTGCATAACCGAACAGCTGGCATGTGTATCTGTTTTAAGAGCTAGATTTGTGGTTGACTCAATAACTATCGATAATGTAGCATCACACTTGCCAACAGCTCACTGGTTATTTAGAGCACAAGGAATCCAGGAAGAAGCAAGAATTTTGTCGAAAATGAGGCTTTTCATGCTGCCCTAGGGTTTCTGTTCTTATCTGGATTCAAAATAGTTCTGGGTTGAAAGTGTTTTGTAAATAGCTTTTCTGGAACATTCTTGTAGAATGTGTAAGACTGTATTAGGGTCTCCGTGGGTCACTGAGCTCTTAGTGGTAAGAGTGGAATTCATACCCTTCCCCCAGAGGTCCTGAGGGTATGAATTCCACTCTTGGGGAGGTTTAGATGATGCAGTCTTGCATCATCTAAACCTCCCGTCTTTCTGACCTAGTCCATTTCCCATATGTCATTCAACTCGAATCTTGCTCCATCAGTAGGGTCTTTGCTGATAAATAGGATGAGTTAGGGCCCCGTTATGTGATGTGAATGCTCATTGGAGCAGTTTATACTATCACAGTAGATGAGCCAGAGTTTGCTTGCATGCCTTGGAATCAGAGGTGTTTCTTTTATAGTCCCCATTACTGCACACTGCACCAGTCAAGTAGAAGTATTCTCTAAGTCTTCTGGATAGGTGATTGGACTAGAATTCATGCTCTAGTCTGTAGACCTGTGTCATTCACTGGGGACTTGTAGAAGTTCAACAATGTTCAATAGCCTCAAAGACAGAGTATGTGAATTATTTGGGGTGGATGATTTGGCATGCTTGATCCTAAGGAAGGAAGACATACAGCTCCCTTGAGCCCTGCCTGTCCATGTGGCGCATTTCAGTTCTGTGGTAGGTGATTCTGTCTCTTGTAGAATATCAAGAACATACCATCATGCTCCCATGTTCAGGCGAAGTACCGTATTCTCTAAGTGACTGCTCAGCAAGAGAACTGTGTTTTTCTGCAGTCTTCCATTGCTTACTTTATTTTGATTGGTCAAATATGGTTTCTAGAAGAGAGACCTAACCCTGAAACAATATAAGTCAGTGGTGTGGTGACTTTGGCTTAGCAGGTCCATGTAATGGAACAGGTTTAAAATAAAAAGAGAATAAAGAGGCAGACATTTTTGGGACTGTGACATTCTAATGAGTGTTGTCATGATTTTAAGACTATTTCTTCTGAAGGAAGTCATGTACTAGCTATTTATTATAGAGTATAAACTCACCAAAGAAAAAAGGAAATTACCTAGTGATGGCATTACATAGGCTTACATTTGTACTATGTTAAAGACCTTTGATGCAAACGAAGATGGCCTGCTCTGGAATAGTCCTAAGCAAATGAGATTTTAAATATCACAACAGTTTGGTGAATTTATGTCTTAAATTGCTCTGTACTGAGCTTGCTCACATTTAAGAGTGCATACTGCTCTTATAGAGGACCTGAGTTTAGTTCCCATGTGTTCACAACTGCCTGTAATTCCAGCTCCAGGGGATCTGCTGCCCTCTTCTGACCTCCTCCAGTCCTGCATGCAGGTGCACAAACCCACAGACACTATTCACACACCCATCTTCTTAAAAAAAAAATCTTGTAAAAATGAAAAACAACTAGTAGAGATGGCAGTTGATCTTCCTCATTTTAACTCTTCCTTCCCCTGTAGCCCACAGACCAACTGGTAAGTTAGTACTATGTTGTTGAACTTTCTCTTTTGATCAGACTCCATGCTCTAACCCAGACTTGATGCAATTGGGAAAGTTTTACTTTGTGTTAAAGGATGGATGCTCTCTACTCAAAGTTGTCTTTTTTGATGGGCTGGGGGTATGACCTCAGGCCATCATGCTTGACTTGCAGACACTTTACTGAGCTCTTTCTTCAGCCCCAACTGCTAATAATTTTATTATAGATTTGGAAATAAACCCTATTCCATTGGTGGTAAATGTGCATGTTGGTATATGAAGTTAGTTTCTTTATCTCTCTTGTGTTTTCAGGCAGGGTTTCTCTGTGTAGCCTTAGTTGTACTGGAACTTACTCTGTAGACCAGGCTGGCCTCAAACTTAGAGATCCATCTGCCTGTGCCTCCTGAGTGCTGCATATGAAGTTTCTATTATTCATTTGCTCACCGTCTTAGCTATTGTTCTATGCTGTGAAGAGACACTGTGACCAAAGTGACTCTGATAAAAGAAAGCATTTGATTGGGGGCTTGCTTACACTTTGAGGCTTAGTCCATGGAAGCATGGTGCTGAGCATGGCCCTGAAACAGTTGCTGAGAGCCACATCCTGATGCATAGACAAAAACAGATGCTGGGCTAGGTGTGGGCTTTTGTAACCTTGAAGCCCACCTGTTGACACACTTACTCCAATAAGGCCATACCTCCTAATCCTCCTCAACTAGTGCCATTCCCTGCAACTAAGCATTCATATATGAGCTGGTGGGGGACATTCTTCTCACCACTTTTACAGCAATCAGTTTTGACCTAGCCCTTTCAGATAGAGGAATTTTAGTGGGTCACCTCTCTCTCTCTCCCTCCCTCTCTCCCTCCCTTTCTCTCCCTCCCTCCCTCCCTAATGTCTCCACAGATTTATATCCAAGTTTGTTGGGAATAGGCATGCAGGAGGGACTTGATACATACATCTGCTGAGCAAATAGAACATGGGAAGTCTTGGATGCTTCAACACCAACACATTTCTCTATTGCTATATCCCACAGCCTTAGTATCCCTGCAACTCTGCCATTAGCAAGATAGATCCTGCCATAAGCCAGCTCTCTACAATGTCAGTCCCTTTCCCTGTACACTAAGAACTTCCTTTCTAGTAAGTTGTCATTTGAGGACATAGTATACATTCTATTTATTGTGTCTGTGGAGCAGTGAATTTTGTCTTCAGCTACATGGAGGTTCTTTCTAAACTTCAGATACACATATAAAATATGGATTAAGCTTTTCTTGGGGATGAATCAAGAGAAACTAAGGGGGTGGCTTACTGATGGCTAGAGGAGGAGTTAAATCATGTGGAAATAAATTGGAAGCAAAAATTTGCATGTTCCCTTGACACCCTGTGGAATCATGGTTCTGGTGGATTTGGGTTGTGAGGCACTTTTCTCCAGGGAGCTTCCACGTGTTACCAGATCTAGATTTGAATGCCTTCGTGGCAACCATAGCCACTAGTCACAGTGCACCAGATACTGTGCTGAATGTTTTTGTACATGCTGAGTCCTAGCAACAGCTCTGACAGAGCAGTTATTTCCCGATTTACAGACAAGGAAGTTGAGCTGCAGAAGTAGACAACCTTGCCTGTTGATGGGAGCTGGGGCAAGCACCTTACTTACTAGGGTTTGTTTATTTGATTTTTCTTTCTAACTTCCTTGTTAAAGGAAGATGGCCAGCAACTCATCAGTGGGAGAGTTGTTTTACTTCAGCCCTCATAATTCAGGGGGTCTTGGCTGGATACAGCTGATGTCTGGGCCCATACACACTATCTTGAGATATACATAAATGTGTGGATGAGTGGGTGAGATTCCACTCAGCTGCAGTAAAGGCCTCATTTTTCTAGGAATTTGGGAGACAATCGAATGTGACTAACTTTCCATAAGCAAGGTCAGCCTGGCTATTTTCGTATTTCCTAAAACAGGTGACTGCTACTGTGGGGTACCAGGACATTTGGGAGGGTGCCAATTTGGGGATGCTTAAATAAAACAACTGGATTAATTTCTGTGGATTTTTGCCCTTTCTTTATTGTCTCTTTCACACTGTGTCAAAGAAACATACAGTGGATATCCTTAGGCCTAGCAGTCAAGGGTGTTGGCTTAAGCTTTCTGAAGAGCTGACCTTAAATATCTTCATACTAAGGGGCTCAAGTTCAGTTACACAGAGGATCTGAGGTCTCCCACCTCTCTCTCCCTGCTAGGATTGGGGAATCCACGCCTGTGCTTTTTGGCAGGTGTCTGGAATGATTAATCCATATTGTTAACTGGATTTAGAATGATCATAGAAACCCCCCCCCCGGCTGTATATGTGAGGGTGTGTCCAGAAATGTTTAACTGAGGAAGACCACCCTGAATGTGGGTAGCATGGTTGCAAAGGGTGGTGTCCCGAACTAGTACCAGTGTTCATCTGTCTGGGCTTTGTGACTGTGAATGCAATGTGACCAGCTGCCTCACGCTCCTGCTCCCTCACCTTCCCCAGTGTGATATACCAAGCCCTCAAACCATGAGCCAAAGTAATCTTTAAGTTCCACTTATCAAGTATTTTATCAAAGTGATGAAAAAAGAAACTAAAGGGTCTGGAGAGAGGGCTCAGTGATTAAAGAACACATACTTTCCTTACAAAGGACCTGAGTTTGCTTTCGGCACCCACGACGTGGGCTCACAACCACCTGTAACTCCAGCTCCAGGGATTCTTATGTCCTCTCCTGCCCTCCTTGAACATTGCATCCATGTGTGTAAACATGCACAGAGATACATACATATATGCATAATTAAAAAATTAAATACTGTAAAAAAAAAAAAGAAAGAAAAGCAACTAATACAGATGGCACCCGAGTTTTCCCCCTTTGACACTCATTTCCACTGGAAATGGGTAGCCCGGTTACTATCTCATTTCTGTGGTGGTGGCTTCAGTCTATGATCAGGCCCTACGTTCTAACTTGGACTTGGCCCTAACTGGAGATGTTTGTCTTCTGTGTTCCTTTAGGGATGGGAGCTGACTCACTCAGATGTTTCTTCCTCAATGGGTTCCAGACAGAATTTATGCCTTGTGCTGGCTGCTTTTATTTCAATACAAGCGACCGTCACTTGGGAAGGAGAAAGCTCAATGGAGGAAATGCCCCCACCAGATTGTCCTGTAGGCAATTTTCTTATTGTTGATTGATGTGGGAGGACCCAGCCCAGTGTGGCACTGGAGAAAAATAGGTGGAGCAAACCAGTAATAGCTCTCTTCCAAGGCCTCTGTGTCAGTCCCTGACTTTAGGTCCCTGCCTGCTCCGATTTTCTTCAGTGCTGGAGTGCTATCTGGAAGTGTAAGATGGAATCAACCTTTCCTCCCCCAAACTGCTGTTGATCATAGTGTTTGATCACAGCAATAGAAAGGTATGTCCCTGGCCAAGTGTTTGTTCACTGTGTGTGTGTGTTCCATTCTGTTAGGAAGTCCCTACCCACAGCCTGGGCTAAGTGACTCTGCATGATATTTAGTTATAGTACAAAACACATGGGGTTCAGGTGACCTTTCAACACTTGGCCTCCAAACACAGATAGGTGTCAGCAGGCAGAGAATGCCTTCAGCCATCAAACTAAGCCATTTGCCCATCTCTGGCTCTTTTTAGGGAGCATAATCCAAACTGTTTTGCCTTAGATCAAGGCATCATTGTACCTGAATTGTCAGTGTATCTGGTGTATAACACAGAAACTCCCTGGGGTTCTTACCTTTTTATGCCTTTACACTTGTTTTCATATATGACACTGTTATATGCGACACTTTATTAATATAAAATACCTGCCAGAAGGATATGGATTCCTCCCCAAGAAGATCAGGACTTAGAGACAGAAGCTGGGGTCTTTACTCTGGGTCTGCAAAACCCCTACACATTCAGCTCTCAGAAGCCTGGGTAGATTGTCTACTGTGTCTAACCACTGGATTCTTCTGTTTATAATGCCACTCTCCTTGACTTGGATTTGAGACCAGGCTGACATGACCAAAGGACTTGATGTGAGTTACCTCAGCTTAAGGTGATGGAGGTAGCACTAATAATGCCAGGAAGAGAATCCTGAAAGTGCCTGTGTTCTCTTACTGCATGTTTCTTCTTTGCTCTGAGGCTCACTGACGTAGTGATTATGATTATGTGATTATTTCATCATTTGGAAAGTTGGAGTTTTTGTTTTGTTTTGTTCTAATGTACTGCTCTGGATCTGCCCCCTAGAGAGTTAATTATTCAAATTCAGGATGTAGGTATAGTGTCCTTGTGTTTTAAAGATCTACAGATAGATATTTTTCCATCAGCCAGCACCAAGAGTCACCTCTCTCAGTTTGTGGAGTGAAAGGGGCTAGATCCAGTTACCACACATAAGGCAAGGTTTAACTGCTTAAGTGCAGAGACCCAAGAACACTAAAATAATTGAGGTAGCAGACTTATGTCTAAATTGGTATTGCTATCTAGAATCCTACCAGGATCCTGCTTTTCATACAACATAGTGTACTTCGTATCACCCCTGTCATTCTCTGATATCCCTGTAATTCTTGGTAACTATTTGAGGTAGATACAGTTTTCACCCTGTTGTTCATCTGAGGAGAGTGGCATCTAGACACAACAGCCCACTCAAGACAGTTATGGCTTGGCCACTGAACTGCCTTAAAGAGCCCAGACACCTACCACAGTGCTATGCTATGTAAAGCTATACATATGTGAACAAATGGTGTGCATTGCAGACATGGTGTTTGCATTTGCTTGCAGCATTTTAGTTGAGAATGCTGGCAAAAGGATGCCTCTATACCCATGGGGATCACTTTACCCAAAGAGGTTTCTCAGACAAACCACATAGGTTGCTGGTTCTCAAGGTGCTTGTGCATTGGATTCATCTGGGAAGCTTCCACACTGCCTGATTCCCCCCCCCCCCCAGGCTGATGGAGATAATCTAGGGTGTTGCCTGGCTTGGGAATTCATAAGCCCCAAGTGACTGTAATGTGCAGCCAGAGCACAGAGTACTGTTGTCATAGGCACCCGCCCTCTAGCTGAATGCTCAGCTGCCACTGGAGACAGGCAAGGAGCAAAGGCCTGGAGAGCAGCTCCGTGCTGATCTTTAATGTTTGATGCAGGCATCCCTAGTTTATATATGGGGCTCCTCCCCAGATCACCTCTTACTTGGTAATGATGATAATAATAATAATAATAAGAAGAATATAAGAATAGTTCACTGGCTTTTTATAAAGGAGCTAAGTGTGCCTAAAATATGGTAGTGACAGATTCTGTAACTCTAATTAGAATACAGAGCAAACATCCTCAGATTGTTGATGTCTTACATACAGTGAAGCTGCTAGAGGTCGCATCTGAGAGGAACTCTCACAGGTGTGAAAAATAAAAGGCTGGTGGTAACTCGGTGGCAAAGCTCTGACCTAACATATGCCAGGTACTAGATTTGGTCCCCCAGTTCCTTACACACACACTCAATTTAGAACTGTTTCTGTCCAGCTCATAAGATGGATCAGTGGTTAAGTGGATTTACTGCTTTTGTGTAGGACTGAAATTTGACCCCCAGCACCTGCATGGTGGCTCACAGGTACCTCTTAACTCTGGTTCCAGGGGAGCTGATGCTCTCTTCCTTCCTGTGCAGGCATCTGCACACATCTGGTGCACATAAACTCAGGCAGGTACACATACACACAAATAAAAGAAGATAAGTTTCTTGAACATATATATTGCTACAGTTTTCCTACAGATTAGTAGTTAAGAACACATGACAAGAGAAGGTTTTCATACATCATGGTTTTGGACCCTCTGCAGTAAAACAGTGTGGTGGACATTAGGGAAGGTTTGCTGTTTGGTTTTTAATAAATTTTTAAAATTATAATTACATTATTTTCCCCTTCCCCTTTATTTCTCTAACCCTTCTGATACACACACACCCAGCAGCTCTCTCTCAAATTCATGGTCTCTTTAGTTATTGGAATATAAACACATACACACACACACACACACACACACACACACACACACACACACACACACACTCCTTAGTACACAAATACAACCTGCTCAGCCTATAATGTTACCTGTATGTATATAATCTCCAGGCTGACTGCTTGCTATTAGATAAGTTCTTCTCTGTGGGGCTCTTCTCTGGGGGAAGACCCCTTCTCTCTTCCTTTGGAAAGTTGGATGGCTCTGTCTGATACCATGAAAGCTAGTCCTCTGGGAGGTGGCTTTGAGGCCAATCCCAGCTCTGGTCCTCTGGGTCTTGTATCTGAAGTGCATGATGTCTTCAGCAAGGAGGACTTACCTTCCATCTCTGGGACAACAAAGGGTAGTCTCTTGGACAGCCCCACCCAAGATCAAAAGGGGGATCTCATGCTTGGGGTTTTTGTTAGTTATGGCCCTTGGGGGAAGCATTATCAGCCCACATGAGAAGACTGCATTTCAACTGTATATGTGTATGTATACACAGAGATATATATGTATATACGTTATCTCCCTGCCAAAAGTTATATATCACATATATGATGCTATTTTAGTCAGGGATATAACAGTATGCTTCCTTACAACTTTTGAATACATTATCACAGTAGTAGTTATCTCTCCCTTTTGCCCTTTTCCCTCTTCAAGTCACCTGTACCCTGCTACTCCCCTCTCCCCCTGCCCATTTTCTTTCCTGGTTGCTGCAGTTACTCAAGGTTTATTCTCACATCATTTTAATTGAGAGCAAATGAGCCGAATGTAAAGGGAACCATTTCAAGTCATATTTAGCACATGCACTCTGTCTAGCATTTGTTTGCATCACTCCCAGAGATGTCTCCTTCCGATCCTTTTCCTCTCCAGAGCCCCATCACACCTGGCTACCCTCCCTTCTCAAGTTACTGTGGCACTTGTCTCTCCCTTTTCAGTCTGCTTTCTTGTTTATTTTGTGCTGGTGATACTTTATGCATATTTCAGAGACCATGCCTTACTTTAAGTCATGTGGCAAGTGTGTGTGGGGGCAGTGTTTGCAAAACTAGAATTCAAAGTTGGTGTATCATTAAATTACTCTTGAACATGCTGTAAATTGCCCGTTGTGTGCACTGATTATGACGCTGCATGAGCTACCCTGTTCAGTAATTTGTAGGAGCTTCAAGCAGAGAGCCCACAGAGGATAGATGTAAGAAATGGGAGGCACAGGGAAGCCAGCCTGCAGATGTAGCCACCCTGCATTCAGAAGAGAAGAGGAACGTCACACAGGTTATTACTGGAGGGAGACTGCAGAGAATCATGACAGCATTGCCACAGACTGGCACAGGTTAAGTGCCAAGTGTTGACTGGATTTTGGTTTGAAGTTTGCCTAATAAGATCTGAATGTGCAATGCCTTTCTAAAGCCACATTAGAATGTAGCTGCCTGGTTCTTCTTTCACAGCCCAATTTACCTTCTCCTGCATGGACTAAGTAGCCATTATCAATGCCCACCCCCATATTTAGGAGTTGTCCCAGCACTCCTTCAAATATATATTTGATATATTCCAACTAAGTAGGTTCCTGAAGCTTGAACAATTGATTTCCATGTCCATAGTCAATGAAACTGTGTGGTTGAGGCTGTTTACATCATGGTGGGCCACAGAGCCAGAAGACAGTGGCTGGATCAGGGCAGGGGATGGAGGCAGGTATAACCATCATAACCCCCCATTCTTGACTAGGCCAAACCTACTAAAGGGTCAGGGCTTCCTGGATTAGCAGCACCAGGGCCCAAAATCATTTAGAGCATGAGGAGACATTTTGGATTCATACAATTTAACAGTGCCTTTGACTTGTCAGCCAATTCCGCTGAATGTAGACTATCAGAACAGCATAACCTATACTGTGAAGTCTTGCTCTACTTCCCTGTGTTTGGCCAGAATTATTTTGTTAACTATAGCATGCCCCATCCTTCTGTTTTGTGTCTCCTTTTAAAAGGGTAGTGTAAAACCCCCATAGTTAGATCTAAGCCTGTGTTCATCTGTCTCCTGGAAGAATTTTAATATCACTGTCAAGTTCTCTTAAGATTGAGAGGGTGCTGTTGTAAATTAGTCCTGTGAATTATTTATTATTTATAACATTAAGTCATCTTGTGTCTTTAGTGGGGGAGCAGGGTAAGTGGATGTTGCTGTAGAATATTTTCACGACAAACTCTTCATAGATGGTGGCATGTGCTTATAGGATTGGATGCTTCACAGAAGGTCTAAGTCTCTTTCCTTCTCATCTTTCAGTACACAAGGGTCTGGATCCCTGACCCAGATGAAGTGTGGCGCTCAGGTGAATTAACCAAGGACTACAAAGAGGGGGATAAAAGCCTGCAGCTCAGACTGGAAGATGACACAGTAAGTGCTGATCCTTAAGGTGGGGGCCCTAGATTTGCTTGCCCACTGGAGTTTCTGAACTCCAAATTCTTTTGTCACTGTTGATGATAGTGTATGTGGAGAGTGACGAAGTATGAGTCTGTCCACTCAGGTTAGCAACTGGAGCTCTGCTGGTAGTCGAGACAAGAGTCTTTATGTTGGAGTGAAGGGGACAGGTCTGCTGTGTTGAGGCAACAGCAGGAGGGAACAATCCCCAGGAACAGAATAGGTGGTGGGAGCCTTGGGCCAACAGTGGGTAATGTTCATGCAGGAGCTAAGTGTGCCCAATGCCTGAGCCCCCAGTGGTGCATATGCACAAGGTAAGGGAGGTAGACCAGTGAACCTGGGACCCAGGTGGCCTGAGGCTGAGGTGATGGGCAGCCATTTTACACCAGGTATACACAGGGAGGCTGGTTTTAATCAAAGTGGTGGGATGACATGCAGAACTGGGTTTGAGACAGACAGACAGACAGATAGCTAGATGGATGGGCTGCAGAGCAGGATAGAGTGGACTGAAGGTTTGTGTTGAGCGCCAGGGTCTGGAATGTCTGTATTGTGTAGTTTGCCTGTCAATTATTAACTGTCTTGCTGTTGTTCATTCTTCAGTGTACTTTGTTTTGTTTCCCATTCCAAATGGTTGGTTGAGCAACCTGTTGATTGAACATTCCCCAACCACCAACTCCTTCTATATGAATTTGAGTGTGTCACTTTGAGTATGGCATTGAGCAGGTGAATTGGAGTTAGTTAGCATGTCCTTCACCACCCCCCCACCAGTTGACAGGTTTTGATAGTCATCTCTTGGTTTTGAGGGAAGAAACAAAATTGTCAGCAGATGGACTCTTTTACCATGTTGAATAACTTCCCACCCTGCACCTGAAACAGAATGGATTTAGTTCACCTGCTTGAATGGAGTGCTTTCTACTCCAACAAATTTCATTTCAGTAGGCCTTTTCAAGTGGGTGGATGTTGTTAAAAGTTGTGTGGAGGCAGCGAGGGCTGATCTGTCATGTTGCTAAAACAGCAGATGCTTGTGTCCCTGACTGCACACAGCTTTGGCCCTGAATGACAAATCCTGGCAGCTGCCCATGGCTCATCTCTAACTCTCCAGCTATGAGACTGGTCACTGTGGAATTGGAAGAGAGCCTGGGGATGGAGATCAGCATGGGCTCTGAGCATATGAGTCTCTGTCTCTGTTGCCCATGGCTTATGACTGGCGCAAAGCTGGCCCCCAAAGTGACTGGGCACTGTCCACTGGAGGTAGGGACACAGGCACTGCATGGCTGGAGGCTGAGTGCTTCAGAGCAGTTCCTCTGAAGCTGAAGCCATCCTGTGCTACCTTCATGGCCTCCCAGCCCCTAAAATAAAGTGGGGTTGGTTTCAGTGCAGAAGCAAATGCAAAGAAGGTAGGCCAGATCTGCTAGGAAATCCAACCCCAGGCTGACAGCAGGACTGCTTACTTCACTGCCAATGGCCTCCTGTGATGAGGCTCCTCACCATTCACCTCAGATGCCCCCTCCCACTTTTGCATTTGTTCTAGTATTTCTTCTAGTAAACTGTGGAATATAAATGTAACCAGGTGGTCCATTTCTAAGTGAACAATCCAGTGGCGTTTGCACTACTGCAACGGTTACCATGCTCTTTTTCCATATGGCAAAACTGGATCTACCCCCTTCCTGAACACCTTTCCTGTTTTTTTTTTTTTTACAGCCTGCCACTGGGCCACCTTCTGTCATTGACTCTGGTCACACTAGCTACCATCATACCACATGGGTGCGCATGTCTTCCTCTGGCTTAGGTCACTTTCCATAATGTAAGATGTTCTGTTTGACAGCCAGCCAGAAGATGGTGACATCTCTGGAGAAAAGAATAGTGTCATCTATCTTATTTTCCTCTCTAGAGTCAAGATGAGTATGGTATACTTGTGTGCTAATTCTTGGTCTGGTTCTCTGCTTTTAGATTGTGCTGGGCATTTGGTGGATGCCAGCCTTGGGTTGATGAGAGCAGTCTCTCTATGCTTTGACCAGAGCAGAGCTCAGTACAGGTCAAGTGCCACCTCCTGTTCCCACCTCCTTGCAAACTGCTCCACTCCTGCCCTCTGCTGGCTGAAAACTCCCTGTTTCTGTGCTTTTACTTGGCCGCATTCCAGCTAAATTTGTGTGAGGCACCTACAAGCCTCAGTGGGACTTCCTGTGTGCATGCTTGTGAGTGGGAGGCTTCAGTGGAGTGATGAGACTGGCAGAGAGTGACCTGCTCTCCCTGCATTGTGATTCTGTCTACGCTTAAGGGCAAGGATGTTATATCATTAACCAAGTGTGGAGAAAGGATGTTATCCTGTTACTAAGAGTGCTTTAAGTCTACCTAGCACTTGTATTATTTTGAATATTTAAATAACTATCCAAAGACTAGAGCTATTGGCAGGCCTGTTCGACCTCCACCCAGAGCATGCCCAGAGCATGCTCTGGGCAGGTTGTGGCCTTACCTCTGTGGGACCACACTGAAGAGCAATGCAGCAAATCATTCTTCATATATCGTGTTACTGGGTTGCAAATACTTGGGGAAACCCTCTGAAGCCAGAATTAGCTGAGACTGTTGGACTCTGATAGCAGTGTTAAATCCAAGTTCCTGTTGTCAATGGTTAAAAGAAATCCATTCTTAAGTATCCTTTCCCTGCTCCCCCTGGACACCCACAAGCTGAGGAATCTGTGGCCTGGAGTGCTGAGTTTGCAACTTCTACCTCTCCTGTGCTGTGCAAGGCATTTCATTCCTTATCAATTTTCTGTAACCAGTACCTCTAGCTTATCTGTGGATATGTTCTCCCCCCACCCCCAAATTTCATGTGCGATTGTCTCTTCCTGTCTGGCAAGGTCTTCAGAGAGAAGACATTTAGGAATGATAGAAAGTCCATGGTTCTGTCCTGGAATGTGAAGACATTGGCCTGAATTTAAGGCTTTTCTGTTTGAAAGATTGAGCGCTCTGGGAGGGAGGCCTGGCACGGTCCCCTAACTCAGCAGATGACAAAGGCTGGTATACCATGAAGGTGCCTGTGTTGAAGGCCTGACTGTTCCTGTTAGGAAGTGGTATAAACCTTAGGAAGGCCTATTATAAGGGATGCTGGAGACACGCCCCTGAATAAGATTGAGATCCTGGTCCCCTTCTCCTTTATCACTCCATCTGGCTGCAGCAGACTGAGAAATCCTGCCCTCACATTCATTCTCTACCATAAGGATCTGCATTGCTTTAGGCAAAGAGGCATGGAGCCAAGAGGTCATGACTGAAACCTCCTGAATCCTTAACCAAAACAAATCAAAATTTTTTCAGAAACTGAAGACCTTGGGCGTTTTATTCAGAATACTTATGGTTAACTCCAGAGTTTAATGAGCTGAAAGTTAACCTTCAGCACTCCGCATTTACTTGTTCCCACCTCTGAATTATTGTCTGTAACATCTCCATGCTAATTGTCAAGCATTTTACAGTATGGGGAATGCTTGCTACAGAGATTTCAAGGACAGAACGGGGCATTGATAAATGTGGAGTGAAAAATCCAACAGACTAGGCATTAGCACACATGCCTTTACTCCCAGCATTGGGAGGTGGAGGCGGTCGATCTCTATCCATTCAAACTAGCATGGTGTGTATAGTGAGTTCTAGGACAACTAGGGCCAAATAAAATCCTGCCTCAAGGAAAAAAAACAGGATCCAACAGAATATGGCACACTCACAAGCAGAACACAACACAACACACACACACACACACACACACACACACAGAAATAATGATATTTTAGAGACATCATTCTGGACAGACTTGTGTAGTATGAAATAAGTTATTCTTTAGCACATTTGAAACAATGTCCTGGCATGTCTGGTCATCTCTACAGATCCATGCTACTTCCCACCTCCACCATTTCCACTTTCCTGGGTCCGTGTCTTGGCTAAATGGTGAGCTTATCTTGCTAGACTTTTAAAGGGGAGCAAAGTAAGAAAGGACTCTGAATGTGTGTTGCCTGCTGTTCTGCAGGGAGATGGCAGCAGCCTCACTATGTGAGGGTCACTGCTCTCATTTTCCTCATGAGGGTCTTTACAGTGTCTGCAGCGCCTGGCTTACACTGTGGGATGCCAGTGCTGCAGACTTGCTTTCTCTGAGATGGAGGTCTTATTTAGCAAA
Source organism: Phodopus roborovskii (assembly GCF_943737965.1). Lineage (NCBI taxonomy): Eukaryota > Metazoa > Chordata > Mammalia > Rodentia > Cricetidae > Phodopus > Phodopus roborovskii. Next base: position 50,349 of record NW_026125309.1, on the reverse strand, counting down.
GCCTAACATTGAGGTTGGAATCATGCTCTCTCTTTCTTCTGAAGAGTGTTGAGATCACAGGCACAATCCCCACACTGCACAGGAAATGGCTAACTCTGAAGTCTTTTGTTACTGGTCAGTAGTTTTCACATGCCACCTATTTGTTGCTTATTTTGTATCTGTTTCTTGTATCCATCTTTCTGTTGGTGTGGTCTCTTCCCAACTTTTACCATGTGAAGTAGAAACATTGCCCCCTTTCAGTTTGTCTTTGCAATTAGTATGCTTAGTGGCAGTTTTGATGTTATTTACAATGGAACTTAGATGTGTCTTCCCACACGTTTCTGCTTCCTTCTAAAGGTCTCGTCCCTGAAACATAAAAAATATGCTCATTTTCCTTCGTTTTGGCTTTATTTTTCTCTTGCTTCCAGTTAAATTTTGTGTTAGTTTAAGAGAAAAACCATGTCTTAATTTCTCCCCTAAATGTCTATCTAGTTTATTTACCAATTGTCTTAGGGTTTCCATTGCTGTGAAGAGACGCCATGGCCTCTCTTATAAAGGGAAAAACATTTGCCTGGGGTGGCTTACATTTTCAGAGATTTAGTCCATCATTATCCTGATGCTTCATGGTGGTGTGCAGGCAGACAGGGTCCTGTAGAAGTAGCAGCGCATTCTACACCTTGACTTTCAGGCAACATGGAATGTTCTGAGGCACTGGGCCTGGCTTGAGCATATATGAGATCTCAAAGCCCACCCCCACAGTGACACACTTCCTCCAATAAGGACACACCTACTCCACAAAACCACAAGTCTTTTAAGAGTGCCACTCCCTTTGGGGGTCATTTTCTTTCAAACCATCACATTCCATTCCCTGGCCCCCAAAGGCCTGTAGCCATATTTTAATGAAAAGATGCATTCAGTCCAAATTCAAAAGTCCCAATAGTCTCTAACAGTCTCAAACTTACTTAAAAGTCTAAAGTTCAAAGTCTCTTCTGTGATTCATGCATTATTGTAACTGTAATCCTCTACAAAATAAAAAAAAACAGATCATATACTTCCAAAATATAATAGCACAAGACATATATTACCATTCTAAAACATAGGGAAGGAAGCATATTGAGGAAATACTTGACCAAATCAAGAGTAAAAGCCATCTTGGCAAACTCCAAACTCTGCATCTCCATGTCTGATGTCAAAGCACTCTTCAAACCTCCAATTTCTTTCGGCTTTGCTGACTTTAACACACTTCTTTCCCTTGGTCTGGTTCCACTCCCTATGTTAGCAGCTCCCCTTGGCAGGTGTTCCATGGACTCTGACATGGACTCTTAACATCTTAGGATCTCGCAGGTTTACTCACTGGCATCCTTGGGTCTCCATTCAGAGATACCCTGACACATGCTTGGCCTCGGTGATTTTCCTCAGTCATAGAAGGAGAGTACATAACCCCTTTCTTCTATCCTTGACTCTAAAGCCAGAACCACATGGCGGAACTGCTAAGTTCTGTTGCGTTCTGGGGCTGGAACATGGCCCCCTCGGATTCAATTACATCTTCATCTTCTGTTTTCAATGGTTTCCTTCACTGCCAAAGCTTGAGTGTCCTGGAACTTGCTCTGTAGACTAGGCTGGCCTTGAACTCAGAGATCTTTTAATGACATCTTTACCAGGTTTCTGCTTTTGATGGTAACTTCACTGTCTAAACTTGGCAATTCTGGAACTTGTTTTGTAGATCCGTCTGTCTCAAACTCAGAGATTTGCCAGCCCCTTCCTTACAAGTGCTGGAATTAAAGGTGTACCCCACCACACTCAGCTCTAAGCTTTTCTTTACTACCTTTTCAAAGGAGTTTAGCTAGGTGGGGGCTTGACCTAAGGTCGACACTCACTTTATTCTATTTCTTAATCTATTTATCTCCTTAAATACAGGACTTAGCTCCATTCCACTTCCTGGTGCTCTTTTTCTCCTCAATTTTTTTTTAATTTCCTTGCTCAACTTGCTCAATTTTGTTATAAATCTTTATAAGCATGAACACTAGTAACCACACAACAGAGTCTGTACTAGGCTGTTTTGAGATTTCCTGCCAATGGAATTAATCCATATCTCTTGACTTTAGCCTCAGGCAGACTCTTCAGACAAGGGTAAAGAACAGCCACATTCATTACCAAAACATCACAAGATCTCTAAGCAACCCACTAATATTCTTCTCCTCCAAAACCTCTTGAACCAGCCCCCTACAGCTCAAATCACCCTCAGCTTCCTCAATGCTCCTATTAAGATGGCCCATTAAGCAGCAATTCAAGCATTCAACTGCTTTTCTAATCCACAGTACCAAGGTTCATATTCCTTCAAACAAAAGCATGGTCAGGCCTTTCACAGCAACACCCCAGTCCCTGGTACCAGCTGGTGTCTTAGTCAGGCTTTCTATTGCTGTGAAGAGACACCATGCCCACAGCATAAAGGAAAAAATGTCTAACTGGGGTGGCTTAGGTTTTCAGAGGTTTAGTCCATTATCATCTTGGTGCAACATGGTAGTTTGCAGGCAGACATGCTGCTGGAGATGGGGCTGAGATTCCTAAATCTTGACTTGCAGGCAACAGGAAGTGGTCTGTCTTACTGGGTGTGGCTTAAACAGAGGAGACTTCAAAGCCCACCCCAACAATGACATATTTCCTCCAACAAGACCACACCTACTCCTAATAGAGCCATACTTTCAAATAGAGCCACTCCCTCTGGGGTCATTTTATTTCAAACCACCATACTAGTGTTAAACAAAATATTCATTTTACCCTTTATTTGAAATTTTAGTGTGTGTACAATTGCCTGTATGTGCTTGCATTTAATTTTTCTTTGTTATATTTATTTATTGCTAATTTTAGTTCATGTTGCCATGATGCTTTAATAATTAGTGGCTTTTCAGCACACCTTACACGTGGCCATGCAGATTCCCCCTGAAAGTGGAACACTGATATCTTTTCTTGAAAACTGATTTACTGTTATAGCTGGACAAGGTGATATATCACAGATCATCTCAACACTTGGAAGGTTGAAGCAGGAGGATGGTCAGGAGCTTTAGGCAACCCTCATGTACATAGTGAGTTTGAAGTCAGCCTAGACTCCATGAAACAATGTCTTAAAAAAAAAAAAAAGAGCAGGAAAGAAAGACTCGAAGTACCTGTACACACTGAACACATTCAAACAAGTGTGAATTTTTGACTGAAAGTTTGGTGTATGGAATATATGTACTTAAATTGCTTTTTTTTTTTTCATTTTCCTGATGTTTCTTAATCACATGTTGCCTCCTTTTAAAAAAATATGTTTTTTTATTATTTGTATTATGATATAATTATATCACTTCCTTTTCCTCCCTCCAAACCTTCCCATATGCTCCTCCTCACTCTCTTTGAAATTCATGGTCTTTTTTTTTTCATTAATGGTTGCTGAATGTGTTTATGTATATACATACATATTCCTAAAAACAGTCTGCTTTGTCTATACACTATTACTCTGCATATTTTTAGGGCTGACTACTTGGTACTGGATAGCCCATCTGTGTGCTCTTCCTTAGGGAAGACACTTGCTCTCCAACTCAGCATTCTGTAGGTGCCTATAGGTCTTTGTGCAGGGTTGAGGCCTGGTATTATTTCCCCCATCCATTTGGCAGGTCCATTGGTGTCATTCTTATGTAGCTCATGTTTGGCAGCATGTTGGAGAGACTTAATAGATGTGGCTCTGACATTAGTGATTCTTATGTAACATACAAGGCATGTGTATCAAAGTTAGTTGAATTTAAAGTTTTCCAACTTATAGGCCGTGCTTTAGAATTTCCAAAACAAAAGCATGCTCAGAAAACAGGTTTTCAAGCTTCCCGGCTAGTTCTGAAGAGCCGTGTAAGAAATGTAACACTTAAAAAGGTAGCAATAGCCACGCTTATCTTGTTTAAATGTCCACATATCCCACCTTTAAACTGCTTTTAGTAAATTACATATATACATCCATGTGTTCTGTCAAATATTTTTTGAGCTCTCAATTCAAATGCTGAGTCAAGCAAAACAACCAAGGTGATGTCCTGAGAGATGACCTTTGGATAAACTGTACCACACCCAAATTACACAGAACTGGAGTTCCTAATGAAGTTATGTCCAAGGACAATTTATTGTCCTGGAAGAACTTACAGATAGGCTGTGGAGCAAGCGGTGCACATGCAAATGGTTGGGCTTGAGGCTTGAGTCTGCTTACACAGGGCAAAACATTAATGGCAAGATAGTCCAAATGAGAAGTGAGCATATGGGCAGCCAGACAGAGCTAGTAAGGAGACATGTGCAGTAGGTCCAAGCACTAAGAGGAAAGTAGACACTGGACACAGGGCCAGCCCCTAACCAAAGAGCTGCTTAAAACTGATACCCACACATAAAGGGAAACTCAGTTTTCTTCAGTGGAATGTCACTATGCCTATCAGCCATATCCCATGCTTACTAGTAGTTGGCCAATACAAAATGGATTCCATGGTTTGGTTTTTTTGGGGGGGGTTTGTTTTGAGGAGACATTTTTTACCTTGATGGGTTTTTTTTTCTTGGTTTGTTTTGAGTGTTTGGTTTGCTTTTTTTGTTTCTGAGACAATGAGAGAGAGAACATGATGAAGTTGGATGGGTAGGGAGGTGAGAAGGTTATGGGGGAGTTGGAAGGGCAAAAATATGATAACAATATATTGTATGGGAAAAATGATTAAAAAGAAAATAGAGACAGAGCTAGTAAAGAAAACCAGTCTAGGAAGGTTTGTGAGTTGGGAAGAGAGAGCCCTCCCATATTAACTGAAATGTAAAGTTCACTGTCATCTTTCTCAAGCGGCTGAATCCCCACCCTTCAGTCTGCTTGTGCCTCAGTTCTTGCGTTAGTCTTTTGTGTTTGATGTGCTGGGATTATGTAATCAAAGTTCCACGTGGCCTGGTGTCTTATGGGAATCGTAGGTATTTCATTCATCTTGTCTTCTTTTGAACATTGCTTATTGTATGTCTGATGATTTTGCTAGGATAGTGGTGGGACACCAAATATAAGCCAAATGCTTCATAACTGCTCTTCTGTGTCTGCTGCTTGCTTGTCGATAGATCCTGGAATACCCAATTGATGTTCAAAATAACCATCTGCCATTCTTACGGAATCCAGACATCTTAGTAGGAGAAAATGACCTCACTGCACTCAGCCATCTCCACGAGCCTGCAGTTCTGCATAACTTAAAAGTCCGTTTCCTGGAGTCCAACCACATCTACACTTACTGTGGTAAGTGGGGGCACCTGCTGAGGGGGATTGTCATCTTTAGCCAGCACTTAGGATATTAAAACATTAAGAACCATGACTCTGCTCTCATGCATATGAACCTTTCATATGAGACCCATTGAGGGTTATGGTTAGGGGGATGCCTGATGTTGATGACAGCTCTGCCAGAGAAGTGGCCACAGCTTCTGGGAAAGTTTGTCTAGGCTCTTGATTGTAGTTACTTGTAGAAGAGCAAGTCCTTTGTGGTACCCTGACTCTGGAACATGTGTACAACATGGATTTTGTTTCCTTCTTCTGCTTGAGAGGACTGCTTTCCCCACTGGTGTTCTCACTGCCCAGGTGAAAATGTAGTGCTTGGAGATGTTGTTCAGGTAATGTGCAAAATCAGTAACAAATGCTTAGAACATAAAGTCCTGAAATTTCTTATGTGTATAGCCCTAATTTTGATCTATTCTCTCCCTCCTCTTCCTCACACCATTCCTCATCCCTCCCCCAGTCCCCTCTGCCCTTGAGTATTGTTTTGTAGTATGTTGAGAATAGAATCTTCCAGCAGTTGTCTGGAAATAATGAGGGCCTGATAGGGAACCAGACTGTGGGTGGGATGTTCAAGTTGCTGTCCTGAAGATCTTGGCCTCATTGTTACTGCTATGACAGCTCAGGTGTCCAGAGGCTATTCCACTTTCATATTCCTCTTGGCCTTGGGGGTTGATTACTTAGCCTGGGTGAGCTGCTTTGCTAGGTTTTAGTACTGAGAAGGAATGGTTAACAAAATCTCCTTTACCTCCAACTGGTAGTAAATGTTAATTTAGGAGAAATATCAATTATCAGAAACTCAAGAAAAAAAATTCCAATATGAAGCTGTTGCAAAGCTCCCCTTTAGGGGAAAGAGCTAAATGACCATCGGCTTTCCAGTCTCAGGGAATTCCCCCTGGAGTCAACTCCATGTCTGTACAGACCAGAGGTCCCTCAGCTGATCCAATGTTCCATCGGCTCTCAAGAGAACCCAGTGCCACCCAGAATGCAGTAATGTGGAAGCATTCCTCTCTGGAGGAGCCCACAGTGTTTTGGGAAAATAGGTGACCTCATGAGATTAAAATTTCATCTGAGTGGTCATGTGAGTTAAACTGAACCCTCTGAAAAATGGAAGAACGTGTATGGCTGCTCCTAAGAGTGTTCTCCAAATGATAAGCCTCAGTGGGATTTCTCAGGGCTTTGATCCCTATTGTACTGTTTCATTCTATTTGTTTGTTTTCAAATTCCTGTTGAAGGGGACATACATGTGTTTCTCTTCCCACTGGACCACTAGGAGGGAACACAACACAGGAAAACTTCTCATCATGGCAGGCCCTCATCTTTCCCAGATGACTGGAAATTTTCCAGTTTTGTATTTAGTCCATGGGTCTTTGGATATATGCAATGCAACTTCATGGGAGAGAACAAAAAGGCATATTGCTATCATGTCTTGAAGACGGAATTTGCTTTTCTTCTTTGTGCATTTTGTGATCAATTTGCCTCACCTATCCACAAAAGAGGTTTAAAACCTTAGCAGGATTCTCTCCTTACCAGGTCAGCATGTTTGGGTGCAGGGATGTGGGTATGATCCAGTAGAGAGAAAACACAGAGACTCGGATGCAGGGCACTGCTGTAGGCTTTCTTCTGTCCAATGGCTGTGCTTCCTTGAGGATAGTCCATGTGTATGTTGCCCACTTTATAGCAGAGGCTAAATAAGAACCTGGTGTTCACAGACACTGATTACATCAATATTAGACTTTATGGCAGGTAAATCATGCTGTCCTCAAGTTTATATTTTTTGTTTAAATAGCTCATGTACAAATGAGGGGACAATGTCTTTTCTGGACTTAATTCTCAGGTGGAGTTTTAGGTGAAAGGTCCTCTCCTCTCTGTCCCTGCAATACTTTGCATCTATGTCATGAACTCAGCTGTTGGGTGCTTGTGAGTGTTAGTGTGGCTGTGTGTTCCTGTGGGACAGCCTGAGGCTTATGCCCTCTTCATTCTTTTCACCACAAGGACCTCCATTGCAGCTCACAGATAGTTCTTTCTGTAGTTGACTGGTTACACACCCCCCTCGCCTCCACACAAGAACCATGCTTTAGGCTGATGTCCTGTCTGTTCACAGGAATTGTGCTTGTTGCCATCAATCCATATGAGCAGCTGCCAATCTATGGACAAGATGTCATCTATGCCTACAGTGGCCAAAATATGGGTGACATGGACCCTCACATCTTTGCTGTGGCAGAAGAAGCCTACAAGCAGATGGCCAGGTGAGAGATACCCTCAGCTCAGTGGTTCCCTGAGAGGGGCACGAAGGGGGGAGTGCCTACTTTGCTTGACTGCAGTTACTCAAAAGATGGTGAGACTAGGACCCGGGAAGCCTCTTGGAAACAAAGCCACCCACATTTCTGGTCCTTCCATTCTTTCTCTTGGCTGTGTGTACCTGGAACAGGGCTTGCTTAGATTTATTTCAGGTTTGAGCAATGAAATAATCCCCTGCATTGGCTGCTGCTTGGCTTTCTTTCCTCCTCCCTTGCTGCTATAAGAGAACCATTTCATGGCATTTCTGTTCATTTAGTGAAGCCCACTCCGCATCCCCTCCCAAAAGACACTTGAAGAAACAAGGACTCCTTGATGACTTCTTGAGGTAGCAAGCATTGCGGGTGGAAAACAGAATGGCATGTGAGCAGCTGGATTCAGTGCTTTTCTGTTTTTAGACTGGAAGGGGACTTCTGATTGGGTGTCTGAGCAACTGTTCCTCTCTCTCCCTCCCTCCTTCTCCCACTAGAGTTTTTTTTTTTTTTTAAATAGTAGGTGTGGATCTGTGTCATCAGGGAGTAAGCAAAATGAAGACTATCCATATACTGGAATGTTACTTGGTCATAAAAAGGAACAAAGAGCTGATGTGCATACTACTAATACTTATGAGCCTTGGAAACACAGAAACTGAAAGACTAGACCCCAAAAGCTATATATTTTAAAATCCCATTGATACAAAATGCCAAGTGTAGGCAGGTGAATAAGATGTAGATTATCGATTTTCTTGCATGTGTTTATGTGCATGTGTGCATGTATATTCATATGTGTCCACGTGTAGGCAAAGAACAGAGGTTGATAGTGGGTGTCCCCCTCAGTTAATCTCCACCTTATTTTTAGAGACATTTTTCATTGAACCTGAATTATGGATTGTTTGGTCTCTCTTACCCCAGGGATCTTCCTCTCTACCTTCTCAGTGCTTGGATCATGGGCATGACTTGCTGTTTCCAAGTTTTTATGTAGTCACCGGGAATCCAAAACCATATCTTGTACTTTACAACTGAGACACCTTTATGGCTAAGTCACTGGTTTTCTAGAATTGCAGTTTGAGGGACATAGAAAGTAATTTCTGTTGTCTGTCAGGGGTGTGTGGGGGGACGCAGGGGGGGATATGTTAGTGTTTGTGTGTATGTTGTATTGATAAAGCCATTATGAACAAAGGCAAAGGTTTTAGCTTCATGGTGCTCCATAGATCATTGTGAGTTACAGAGGTGAGCCCAGGCTGGACTGTGGAGGCCTTTCGCTACTGAAGTAAGCAAGGCCTTCTGTTAAAGAGGTAAAAAGGTGATCAGATGAACATAGGGAATGCTGAATTAACCTTAAAGTCAACCATCTTCACAGCAGAACTTCCCAGAGCCTTGACGGATGCATTCTGAGTCTACATCAACGGGCTGAATTTTTCTGGATTTACAAATCATATTTAGACACAAAACTGTTTTCAGAGATTATCTCAGGGGACCAATGTTCTATGTAGCACTGTTTGTGGAACACTGTCCTGGAGAAGTATGGATGTGTATGTTGACTGGATAAGAACACGATGTGATGTCTGCGCTGCTCAAAGAACAGCTGATCTCTGGTGGATCCTATTTCATAACAGTCTTTTCCTTCACTGCTTCTGTGCCATTACCAAGGGTAAGAATGCTTTCTCATGAGAAGATTAGTTTGTTGTAGAAATAACTTGTTTTGTCATAAGTTATCCACCTACCTGTGTGGAATGAACACAGCAGAGAATTAAGAGTGAGACTGTGGTTCGGTGTTGTTTCTTATGTCACCCACACTTAACCCCAGGACACATGATTGTTGCTCAAGAATGAATGAAGAATAATTGACACATGGATGTATTTGTTTCTCAGAGTTTCACATAAATTAATTACCCCTTGATATGGGACAGGCCTCCAGACAATGTTCCATGGTCTTTAAATCACATGGGTTGAGGTGGAATCCCAGACAAGTGGTTTTTTTCACAACCTCCTGTGTTAGCCAAGAAGAATGTTCACTGACTGCTCCCATAGGCTTGCTGAAGCAGAACAGACTTTGGTCCTCAAGGCCACACTGAGGGTCTTGAACTAGAGTTTTCCCCTCAGTGGAAAGTTAAGAAGTACCTCAGATTCTGCAGTGAGTTTGGTTTGGTGCATTTCCCAGCCTCATTGGTGGGAGTGGTCATCTCTCTGAGCTGGCTGGGTCTAATTCTTTTTAAAAGCTATTTGTGTTTTTTTGAGTTGCTTTTTCTGAAAATAATAGGAACACTGCAAAGCAAGTCTGTTTGCTCAGGTAGCCAAGGTAATTGAGCACCCACATTCCCCATCTGTCTGCTCAATGCTGCCAAGATGTGACTAACAATGAAAGATGAAATTGTCATTGCCTGGAACTCAGGGGTGGGGAGTGCAGCTGCATGGACCAGTGGCATGGCTCCTGGCTATGGCTAAAACACACACTCTTGCCCAGCAGGAGCTTTGCCTCCCTGGAGATGAAGCCCAGGAAGGGGAAAGCCTGTGCTCAGTGAAAACAGTGTTTTAGTTCAAGGCCCTTGACAGACTTTTGAGTGGAAACATCGGTGAAAGTGAGTGTCCGTAATGAGAAAAGTGTTCCTGGTAAAAAACTAAAGATAGCTCTGTGTGGTGACCAGGAAAAGGGCTTTTCATGATGGCATCAGTGGAGATGGGGGGCTCCTTGATTGTCAAGAGTTGACAGCTCAGATCCTCTCCACATGGTAGGGGTCTAACGGGAGAGGAAAGAAGAAAAGCTATGCACTCTCCATCTCTGGGATCAAAATAACTGACAAGTTTGTAGTCATGGAGGTAGAGTACTCTTGTGTGCATGAGAATAGACTTGGGATGTGCCAGTGTCTGTTTGAGCTGCAGTAGGTAGAACTTGAGATGGTTTGGGGGGGGGCACAATTATCTGTAAGCCAAATTCAAAGCTTGCTTTTGGATCAAATTAGATGATATATTGCTTCATTTGTTTGTTTATTTATCTTTAGTAGATTCTTTGTTGTGGTTCCTGGAAGTCTGGGGTATAAAGAGCTTCCCGGTGGAGATTTCATGTTCTCTGTGTGAGAACATCATTGGTAGACCAACCCAGGGATACATTTGGCTTGTCTGTGAGTCATCTGTGTGCATGGGGATCTAGGCTTCCCCTCCAGTGATCATGGTGTACTGAGTGTTGATGGATAATGGCCTGTCCCTGCCATCCATGGCTTAGGGTCATCCTCTTGTCAGGAGGGCACGGTTCTCGCCTCTGAAATCATCAAATTCAAGAAGTTAGGAGTGGGTGACAGTTGTCTATCGTAATCTTTGTGGCCTACTTGTCAGAGGTATAGAGCATGTCATTGACTACTGTTGCATGTGAGGGAGGAGGCCCCTGCGAGCTTCATAAGTGGGCAGTGTAGTTTGGCTTGGATTTCATAGTGAGATGAAACACTGACTTGATAGCTGCTCATCTTTGCGCAGAGTTGTACTTGCCTCGCCATCGTTACATGTGATGTAAGTGTGACTCTTAGCGGCACCAGCACATGGTGCAGGAGGAGCTCCAGATGGTAGATCCAGGGGTAGCTCTTTATTTTTTCCTGACGTGTGTATGATTTTAAAACTATGTCCTGAGTGTTGCCCTATGTGCTGATCCCACCCCCTAAAGGATGTAAATATTCTTTAACAGTGACGTATTTGCAGCACTTCTTTGGGATGTTAAATCCTGAATGAAAATCACACATTTGGAGGTATTTCACTAGTAGTCTTTATTTTATGTGCAGCACTATTCCATGTTAGAAAAGAGCCTTCAGCAATGACTGTGGGGCATAAGAATGCCAGACAGCATGTCTAGCAAGGACCTCTGGGTGCTGTGTTAACCATCCCCACCCATCTCTCAGACTCATCATCTGCTCACTAGGTGGTTTTCTGAATTGGGATGAAGTTACTTCCTAGAATGGATTTCTGTGAAAGAAGACAGAAAGTATTTATTTTAGGCTGTCACTTTGTATTGCTTTTCAGTACATTTTTAATGTGTTAAACTTGTGTTCCCTTTCAACCATATCCATGCTCAAGGATTATAGGTCCTAGAACTTCAGTCTTCAATGATTGGCAGCAATGTCTAATGCAATTGGACATATTGGGAAACTAGTATAACATGTTCTGACTCATGTATACAACTCATGTAACCATCACCACAATCATTATAGCACTTCCTTTACTCCCACAATTGTCCTGAGATAAAATCCATCCTATCAGCTCCAAGTAACCACTTTCTGGCACTGTAATTTCAAACCACCTTAAGATTTATTGTCTTCTTTCCCTGCACTTGTGTGTTGCTGTGAGGTGTAGTGCATGTGCATGAACACATGTGCTGATCAATATTGTCTAGTATTTTATATCCCACTGAACTTGCTATGAATCCTTAAGTATGTATACATTTTTTGCCTTCTGAATTTTGAATCATATATGACCTTTCTAGTTTGCTACATGTGCAAATTCAATGATTTTGTTCTCAGTTCTTTATCAGTTAAGAATATGAGCTTGGAATTTCACTCAGTGAGAGCATTTACCTAGCATACATAAGGCTCTGAATTCAGTCACCACACAGGTATACAAGAATGTCTTAATCTTGATGAGTTCCATTAATGGAGGAACCAGCTGGTAGTTCAGTTTGTCTTCAAATGCCATTCATTTAATCTCATAGAAGAAGATGTGAGCTAGGAACTCAAATGATCTGAAATTTGCTGAAGCCTGTGCTTTTGCTAGTTTGATCAGCAGTGCTCTGGGCTGTACCAGTCAACAATATCCCATTTCCTCCTGGTCAGGTTCTTGTGCTTCAATTGCCCTTTTGAGCATAAGTGTGAGTGTGAGTGTGTGTGTGTGTGTACACATGCATGAGTGTCTCTGTGTGTATGTGCCTATGTGTGCACATGTGTGTGCCTTCTCAGGCTCCTGGAAGGCACAGAAGGGTTCAACTGTGTAGAGTGACTGAGCCCTGTGTTGGGCTATGCTCTAGAGAGGTGGGCTCTTGAGCACTTGAGTTTATTTCATACTGTTCTCATTATATAGACTTTTTCTGGTGTCAAAGTCAAGCTTGTCACCCCCTATGCATCTCTGAAATTAATAATGTGGTGACATGTAAGCAAGATTCGTTTTTCAAGGTGTCAGAAATGGTTTTCGGTGAAAACGGCTAATAGAAGCTGAAGTTGGACAGGATGGAATGGTGTTTCTTTCTATTTATATCACAGTAATGCCTTTCATGCTGTGGTAACCACTCTTTTTCTTTCTCAGCTACATATTTCCACCTGCATATCCCAGAAGACAGAGCAGCTGTGAACCATGCATGCTGACATGCCTGATTGTAATAGCAAAGGAAGGTGTATGAAGAAAGGTGGATAAACTAGGGTCCCAAGGACAGGGATAACATCTGGTTTCTCAAACCAGGATGCTGTGTGTGTGTGTGTGTGGCAAAGGGTACAGTCTGGTGGGGTGATGACCAAGCTCTGCTGATCCACCTCACTGTTGTCCTTAGGGCGTCATCATCAAAAGAATAGAGGTGTAATGTCTACCTTATGATTAAACAGGTTGATAAGTACAAGTGCTTTTGTGTGACTTGTAGCACAGGGCATTCATTGAATATAAGACATGGTGTTGGTAGTGATGACATGGAGAGTAATATGTGATTTGTGCCATGATAGTACAGTGCCCTAGAGGAGATGGTACTCAGAGGAGAATTCAAAATTGGGTAGGTGTTACATGACTTTTCCTGGGGGAGATGTGAGCAAATGTCTATTCACCCCAGATAAAGTACCAATTAGCAGACCAAAGAAATAATTCCACCCAAGCCTAGCTTAGTGAAACAGCAAGTTTATTGAGCATGTGTAGGAATATGGGTGAAAGGTTGCTTGCAGGAACATGGATGACTCAAAGGCAGCTGAAGCTTCAAAAAGCCCACCGCAGCATAGGAGACAGCTCACAAAAGATGTGTCCCTGGAGCTGCCTGAAAATCTCACAGTTCTGAGAGTCTTCTTCTCAGTTATTATTACTATTTATATAACCTTAGGGAAGGGCCCTTGAGAATCTTGTAAGTTTCAGGAACTTCAAGAGACTTGTAAGTTTACTTAGTTTGGGGATTGTAAGCAGCCTTTTTCAGGATGGAATGTTCCAGTTTAGAGGAAATTGCTACACTTCCTTAGGACCCCTTGGTTGATAGCCTCAAAGCTGATGTTACTTTGAGTCTTATGAATGAAGAGCCACCCATGGCCTTCCTGTTCTATGTGCCCTGTGAAGTTCTTGTAGACTTTCTCATAAACTCCTTGGAAACCACAAGTAACTTCTATAATTCCAGATTTTTTGCTTGTTTAGACAGCTTATTATTTTGTAACCTAGGCTGTCCTCTATGTTGGTGAGGTTAACCTGAAACTTGCTACAGTCCTCCTAGGGGCTATTACAGGTAATACCACCAGACCTAACTCTACAATTCTGATTTTAATCTGTCTAGGGGAGCATGGTGCTATTCTTAAATATGTTTAACAGCTTTTGGTTTTATGATCTGAGAAACTGAACTTTGAGTGCCCAGGCATTCCTATGGTAGAGTCTGGGGGCAATACCAACCACATGATCATCACCAATAGGTAAGTGGATCTGTAAGATTGAGCAGCCATCTCTTATACTCCAATTATCTTATAGCAAGTAGCTTGAGAGAGCTCTCACCTGAGACCTGTGTTAGAGGCCGGAAAATGGCTTTTCACAAATGGCAATGGCCTTCAATCTTCATAAGTACAGTAGGTTTTGGGGGATGATTCAACTAGTTATGTGTGGAAAATACATTAAAAGTTTTCTTCCATGTCTTTAAATTTTGAGGTGTCATTTATATATTTGTAATTGTGTAATAATATGGTGGCATAGAAAAATAATGTATTGGAGGTGAACATGCCATATTAGTAATTTTGAAAAGGTTCAAGTCTTTGGGCTAGTGTTTAGGGAACTTCTAGGATGGATTAGCTTCTGTGGGTCAGGGTATTCCAGAGCTAGTGTTCATGGAGTCCTTGTGATGGGTTTTGATCACCCCTGCCCCCAAGCCTTCATGTTCTGCTGGGTTGCTTTTGACACCTCACTGTGAAGTAATGGTCAAGGAAAGGGGTCTCCGAATTTGAAAACCAGTTAGATGGTGGGATCCTCCAACTTTATCAGCTGCCCTGGATGCATCAGGGAACCCCTGGGAAGACTTTAAAGTACTGAGATTGCAGCCTAGCAATGCCATAGGGCAGCCCATGTGTGTGTGTCCTTCAGGGACTCTGAGGACAAGCTTAAACAACAAATGCCAGTTATGCCTGTCTGGCCCCCACCTGTGTTAGAGATCAATGATGCTGGATGCCCAAGAGGCAGCACCTGCGGCTAAAAGATGGCAAGTTAATTTGCTGGTCCTCTACATTCCCAGAACCAAAGAATAAAATGCTTCATGACGAATGATTTATTCTTAAAAAGATGTCCTCTTTTGGAAAAAAAAAGGGGGGGAGTTAACATCCTTATAAGAACCAACACCAAGAATATGTATATATAATTATGGGATTTCTTTTTAGATTATGCCTTGAACCTAGTAGCAAAGATGGAGGAGGAGAAAATTTGCGTGCTACGTAACCTTTCTGATCACTGGCCTTTACTAGCTAAGAATAGCTAGTTTTCCTGGGAGATTGCTGAAGGCCTGCTGATGTAGGTGTGAACTAGTTAGTTCTCTCATTACTTTTAGCTGGTGTGGGTCAGGGGAGGGGGCGGGCAGGGAGCACTCTTCAGTTGGGGTGCTCAGGATCAATGCTCACTCTGGTTTGTTCTGTTTCCCCACTGGGTCACTGGGCTCCCAGAGAGTCATTCCATTCGTCATTGCCCTTATTGATCCATCATAATTACCTGACATGTACAAATCCAGCTCAGCAGTCACCAGCAGAGATTTTTCTTCCCAATTGTGCAGGGTTGCCATTTCCACAGTATTGCTCATTTTACTTTCTCACATTTATAGATTCTCTTATATTTTATCTTGGTGTGTGTGTGTGTGTGTGTGTGTGTGTGTGTGTTGATATGATGTACTGTGTGTGAGGAGTGTGTCTCTTCCTGACAGAGGAAGACTTTTGAGGTCACATCATCTGGGACAAAACATTTCTTCCTCAGCATTTTCATTTTCAGTGTGTGATAACTCAGTCTGGTGGAAACTTGCAGTTCCCTCTGGACTCGGCCGCTCCACTCTTTGGAAGCACTCCAAGGTGGACAGACATCTGCAACCCCACTACTCCTGCCCTAGCATCTGCCTCCTAATGAAGCAACTGGGGATGAACATTTGTCTTGTCTTCACCAGATTGAACTCTTCCTGCTCTGATTACCATCTGTCATGTGAGAGCTTACCATTCTGAGAGACTTGACTGGGTGTATATTCCAGCCTTTTCTAACTATCCTATATGGTTGCTTCCATACTTGAACTAGAATCCCAGCTTTAGTCTATCTAGAGTGGAGGATTGTGACTCTGTTCCATTCTCCTGTGTCTCCAGACTCTGGTCGCTCTGACGTTGGTTGGTAAAGCATTGCTGTAGAATATTCTGGGTGCCCATCATGGTTATAAATGGTCTTGCACCATAGCTAAGTAGCCATGTCTTTGCTATAACTAGGCTTTATGTTCTTCTAGCACTCTTTCTGCTATAGAGTTGATCTGATGGGGCAATGTGCTTAGAGATAATGACATCAGTCTTTGTTATCCTAGTGGTCAGTTGCCCAAAAAAGTTTTTTTTTTTTAATAGGACAGAGCAGGGGTGTTCATTTAGCTGAGTCATACATAGTTCTAGAGCAATGGCTTACTCTTGAGAAGGAAGACCCTGTTTAACTTTGACAACAAACATTTCTACCCTCACCCATCACATCCCCTGGGTTCATTATATACTGCTTCCCATGGCTTCCATCTGCTGTTACACACACAAACCAGAGGTATCAAAACCAAACCCAGCCTTTCCTGAGAGGTTTGCCTTTTTAAGTCTGTCCCGTGGGATTCCCCTAAATCTTTTCTAAATCTGAGAAGTGGGGATAAAGGCTCAAACAGGGAATGATTGTTCTTTGTTTCTGCCCCCTTTTCTTCAGGCTCTCCTCAGCCAGTGGGATCCATATCATGCCATATTCTGAACTCTCTCTGGCCATGATGTTTATTGAATCTGCAGACTTGACTCACAGTAGCCAAGCTGAAACTAATAGACATTGAAACATTGCATCTCCACACCCACTGGCAGAATTTCAAGGCAGTCATGCTAGGAACCAAAATGTTTATTTTGGTCATCAAAGGCTGAACCATGTGGCACCTTTCATTCATCTTTGTCTTCCTACTATAACAATCCTAATCTTCTGTGACAGATTAATGCCCTGAGTTGAAAAAGGAGGATGTTATATAGAAGAAATGTGGGAGAGAAAAACATATTAATATACTTCAAAATTATTTCCCCACATTGTTGGTTTGCATGATAATGAGAGGGAATGTCCCTGCTATGCTGAGTGATGTATGGGTGTTGATTAATCGACTAGGACTTAGTTTCATAGGTTGGTAGTAGAACCATGGAGAAATTACCCATCTCTAAGGCACATGACTGGTAGCTGTCAGAGACCTGTGGACTTGGAAGCCATAACCCCAGCCCCCATGCTGGTTATAGATCTGTGTTGCTGACTTTGGACAGTGGGTAGATGGAAATTCTGTCTGCTGAGACCAGGGAAGTAGGAAGGAGGATGAAGGGAGGCTCTTGAGGAAAGGAAAGAAAGTATTTATTGAAGCCATTTCTATTTTAGATCCCCTACTCCTGTCACTCAAGGAGAGGGGGCTCATAGCTGGATGCAGTATGCAGTTCAGGGAGCTCTTGGCCTATGCATGGTACCCAACCTTGGGAACTGATGGTTCCCAGTAGGGAGAGTGTGTGGGGATGAGGAAGTTACCACTCAGATTTAACCCTGAGAACAATCAATGTTTGAATCTCTGATAAAGGAAGAAGAGGAACCCACATGCAAATTTCCAACCTGGTGAGTAACTCTCAGCTGAGCTGAGGGGTTTCTAGTTGTCGTCTCCAAAGAGCATCACCTGCATCCTGACTAATTAGCAAGTTCCAGTGGATCGTTTTCACAACTGCAGGACAGCCAGTCTACTGGGAAGCCAAGTGTGTTGCAGCCACCTTGCTACTGATGGCTGCTCCAACAATGTCACAATGCAGATGACACTTCTCCCTTGATGTGTACCTACATGTCCCTATATGTGGCCTGGGAGGGCAGGGTGAGTTTTCCTCTCTTCTGTCTGCATATTTCCCTCTCCACTCAGTACCTGACTGGTAGGCTTGAGTGACAGAGTGCCCTGCGTATCACGGTCCACATGGAATGAACAGCTTTTGAAACTGTCTGGATAGACAACTTTGTCACATTAGTGAGCTGACTGCCCAGAGATTTTTCTGCTGGAAAATATCCATCTCCTGGCCTGTCACTTTGTTTAAAGTGTTACTTTTGCTGTCAGCTCTGAGTCAAAAGCTATTAAAATACACGTTGTCTCTAAGATGGAAAATGCCATTTATGTCACACCTCTGAAATGTTACTCAGGTCTCTTGTCTGTCTTCCCCTGGGTCAAAGCCACATTCCCTGAGGCTTGTCTTTGTCTGTCTGTCTCTGTTCCCAAATCCATCCTGGTCTGTCTTTGTAAGGTAAATAATTTCAGTCTCTGAAAATGCTGATAGGCATGAGTCAGCAGGAGGGAGAGCTTGGGCCAAGAGGCAGAGGCAAGTACAGCAGGTCATGAGGACAGTGACAGAGAAGGGTGAGAGCTCAAAGGCTGAAGGCCCCTCATGGAGAAGATGGGCTCCTTCTGTTGCTATGGGAAGGACAGGATGGATCATTTAAAATTTAATGTGAAATGGAATTTCTAGAAGTCAAAGGTAAACTGGTCTAGTGAGAAACATCATAGTTGCTTAAACATTTAATTTGCTTAATGTTTACAGTAAGGGAGTGCCATTCTGTTTGTCAGACAGAACACCTTGGAGTTCTGTTTTGCCGCATCAGCTTTAAAATATAGTTTGGGGGTGAGATATTCTCAAGGTCCCACCACTAGCTGAGGAGCTATTGACAGTTGATGACTGCTGAGGAACTGAGAGTCACTTTTCTTTAGGATCTTGGCCACTGAGAGCAAGGTGACCTTGTGGCTGTTCAGATATAGGTTGTGCTAATTAAACGCAGTGAACACAGCGGGTTAAAATGTAAATAAGCAAAAAACTATAAAAGCAGGAAAAAGTTTTTTCTCTTTGGTGCAAGGTGAAATTGGAACTGCTTCTGAATTATAGTCAGTGTAGAAGGGTTGATGAAGTGGACCAGAAGTTGAGGGGAGGTCCCAGAATTTTCCCCCTTTTTTGTTAAGCTCTGTAATAATCTTTATATATACACAGGCAGTGAGATCCTGGATAAATAATGTGTGAATGTTATATTCCTTGTAGTATTGATGTCTCCTGTAATCCTGGGCTGCATGAGAATAAGTCATGTACATTTAGAGAAATTAAAATTTGCAGCTGAACTGCAGTGATTGGCATAGCCAGTGCACCAGCGATCCTAAGGTGACCTAGTAGCTGGACAAAGGGGTTGTATCCTAAGGGATGGGTAACTGAGGGTGGGGGCTGCAGGGTTTTCTGAGAGCTTGCAACAGATGAGCGTGGTCATTTGGGTTGGGATATTGAGGACATTGTCCAACTAAACACTGGCTTCCAAGAGATTGGACCATAGGACAAAAGAGTTTTAATGAGTGGAATAGATCCAAAAGTTAGGATTGTATTTTATGGAGTATCTTAGGGTTACTGTTGCTATGATGAAACACTATGACCAAAAGCAACTTGGGAAGGAAAGGATTTATTTGGCTTACACTTTCAATTACTGTTCATCAAAGGAAACCACGAAAACAACTCAAACAGGGTGGGAACCTAGAGGTAGGATCTGATGCAGAGGCCATAGAGCAGTGCTGCTTACTGGTTTGCTCCTCAGAGCTTGCTCAGCCTACTTTCTTAGAACC
Organism: Phodopus roborovskii; assembly: GCF_943737965.1. Taxonomy (NCBI): domain Eukaryota; kingdom Metazoa; phylum Chordata; class Mammalia; order Rodentia; family Cricetidae; genus Phodopus; species Phodopus roborovskii. The sequence continues at coordinate 30,758 of NW_026125309.1, read as the reverse complement.
AGCCCACCAGATCAGTGGTGTCCCCACAATCAATGGGTTGGGCCCTCCCCCATCACTCACTAATTAAGAAAATGCCCATTAGGCTTGCTTATAGCCCATCTTATGGAAGCATTTTGTTAATTGAGGCTTTCTCTGAGATGATCATAGCTTGTGTCAAATTGATACAAAACTAGCCAGTACAATTGACCCCAAGGAAATGAAAACATACACCCATACAAAACCCACCCATAAATATATCCTTATTCATCATTGCCCAAAGTAGAAATAATCTATCAGCTGAAGATGGATTAACAAGATGCAAGTTACATATACCATGGAAAATTATGGGTTTTTTTTGGGGGGGGGAAGTTTATTGAAGAAAAGTACTGACATATAGTATAGATGATCCTCAAGAAAAGCACATTGAAAGGAATCAGTTGGTCACGGGAGGAAACATGATATATTTCATGTACATAAAATGCCCGAATAGACAAATCTGTAGATGCAGTAAGTTCATTGGAGTAGGGTAGGGTATGAGGACTACTACCAATGGAAGGCAGCTGATAATAATAGACACGGGAATGGTGGAAATGTTAAAAGGTAATTTGGTGGTTGTTCCACTGTGTAAATGGTATGACATATGCATTATATCTCAGAAAACATCACTAACTCTGTGAGTAGTATTTGCAGTTTGGGAAAACAGGGCAAAAAGGGGGTCTCATGGCTGGTATCATTTGAGACCTAAGTAGGTGAGGTTCAGACTGGTTGGATGGAGGGAGAGATGCAGGTGTGAATGATTTTAAATTGTACAGAATCTATTCCAATATTTGTTTGGATTTCTTCGAGCCCACCCCAGTGTCCTTAAGAATTTTAGTAGATCCTGGATTAATCAATACTGTCACAGGGTAGACAAACACGGCCCTGAGAGAGCTGCCTTCCAGGCTACACACAGTGCTCAGCACAGGTGCACTGACAGAGGTCTGCAGGAGCCATTTGCTCACACCAGTGGCAAGGGAAGAGCAAGCCTGGTGATCCCATGAGAATGGGTGCCAGGGTACCTTTCCTGAGTCCTCAGCGGAGGTGACTGCTATTGCTGCAGAGCCCAGTTTTCCTTACTCTGCTTTGGTAGAATTTCTTGTCGTTAAAAACTTGAGGATCTTGATACATGACACTAAAGGACCACTGAAAGACACTTAAAAATACGATTTTCAGTTTTACAAATGCCTGTTACTACAAATAGATTTAAGGAGTTGGAGTTACTAAAGGGAAATCTAGAATGGCTTTTAAAAAATCAAAGCAAACCTGAGATATTTGAAGATTTTTTTTTTTTTTTTTTAAAAAAAAGTCACATTCTAAGCCTTCAGTAGAGACACCATTGTCTACAGGGAAGCTCTTGATTGGACTCCCACTAGGCAGAGTATTGGCAGATTTTGTGTCCTTAGTATGATGCTGTCTGGGTTTGCCTAGAGGCTGCCAGTGCGAAGTTCAGCCATTGACTTAAGTGTGGTGTTCTCCTGTCTTTATCACCTTAAAACCTCAGCTAGCTGTTGGTGGGTAAGGGGCTCTGTGAGGAGTGGAGAGATACAGGTGACCCTTCTCAACAGCATTTCCCAGACGGGACCCATCAGATACTATCCAGATCTTGCACGGGTGAGAAAAGACAACTTCAATTTTAATTTTCTTAGATGGCTGTCTGAGATTTGGCAAGTTTTCCTGCTTGCCTAACAAATGATTGATTGCCTTCTATTGCTGGGTCTCTTCCAGCTCATTAAAGTGAGCCTTTTGAGGACCCAGATGACTTTCCAGACTGCATGCAGAGAATTCATTTGTGCTCTGGGAGCCACAGACTTAGGACATTGCACCAAAGAGACCAGCGAATAAAGGAGTGCTGCTGATAAACAGCATGGTCGTGGGTTGTGGGCCCGCTTTGAGCTTTGCTATTACATGAATTATCAGCCCAGCTTTCAGGTGGCTCACACCTGCTTGAATGTCTCAGTCTGAAGCAGGAATTTCACAGGGAAGCCAATCTGGAGGTTGGATGCATGATGTGGTTAAAGGACCTTGGCATGGTGGGAGGGAAGAATGCTGGACTTAGGTGTCTGGTTTGAGTCCCTCAACTTTGTGTGCCTCTCAACTCTTTTCACTTAGAAAAGAAGCAGCTGTAGGAGGTGGGCCCCTAGAGGGAGAAATAGCCACTCTTAAGAGAATTTTCATCATGGGGCCCCAAATATGAAGGAAACAGGTTAAGGGAGCAGGGAAAGGAGAAAGAGAGAGAATTTTCATGTGAAGGAAGATGTAAAAGGGAAGTACAGGCTGAACACGGATCATCAGCCATCCTGTTTCATTGAAGCATGTGGGTCTTGTGTTCCTCAGAACAGTCTGCCAGTCCCTTATGAGCTGAGTTCTTCTTGGATGATGAATGGAGCTTGCCTGGTCAGGTTGATTTCTTGTTTCCTTCTGGCTCTTTGTATCTCTTCATTCTACCCTGGGGCTCTCAGACCCTCACATCTGACACAGCATTGCCTGGGTTCCCACAGTTCTATGCACTCTTCTATAGACAGCCTTGTAGGTCAGTCTGAGCCAAGTGGTCTGCAGATCCACTGCAGGTTTCCACAGTACAGAACACACTGGAATTCTGACCCAGACCCACCCTATAGGCAGAGGCTGCGCCACCCAAGCTGAGCCAGCCAAGGAAGTCCTTTGGTGTGGTCAGGTAAGATCCCTTCCCTGTGCCATCATCTGTCTTTCATTTCACTCCTGTGCTAATGCCGGTGAAGAAACCAAAGTGAGAGAGGTTTGAGTTGTGTCAAATTGGGGATAAACCTGAAGAAGAGAAATTCCTGGAGTGAAATCTGTGGTCAATGAGGACACGGATCCTCTCTTGGGCTCTTGGCTGATTGAGAATAGTAGTAAATGTTGTTGTCCCCCACACTGCCAGTTCTGTGTTGTGAAAATCCTGAGACACTTCACTGTATCCCAACCACCTGCTGGAGGGACAGAGGTAACATTCTTACTGCGCAGTCTGTGGTCAGAACATGGAAACCACGAAGGCCTCATACCTCTTCCTGTAAGCCTTGCAGAGGTATCCCAAGCCTTGCAGCTTACATTTTCTCCAACAAGAGGAGCATTATCTGCCCTCTATCAAATCATCCTTGGTTCCCAACTCAATCTAAGCACACTCTGACCCAGTAAGTCACTGAGAAACTGAGGTTCAAGTACTTGTCAGCATGAGCCTCCTTTGTTCTATTCTCCTGATTGTTTTCTTAGAAGCTGTTTGCTTCATTGAAACCTTTATTTTATCTGCCTCTCAAACACTTTTTTATTAAGGGAGGGGGGCTGTAATGCTGTGTAATGGGTGAGTCCTGGAGGCAATTGGTTTGCCTATGTTGCAGGTGTGTGCATCTGTTCCTGGAGAGAGAGAGAGAGCTATTGCATTTTAAAAACTCTAGAGGTAACCCAGAAGATGGAGCATTTATCTTTGCAGTTGAATGAAGCCTACATCAGCATTCATGTATCAGGTTTAATGCTATTCATAATAATAGTGCTGCATGATTTAGTCATAGATATCAAATAGCTGACATGAATGGGTATAATTATTAGTACTTTTTCATAGCCAAGCAATATTCTAGGTTTCTTTTTCTCACCCACAGTATGTATTCATTCATCATGAAATATTTGAGTAACGGCAGAGCACTGGACATGTGGTTGCATTTTATTCACCATGTGTCTTTGTGCTCTGTGCCGTTTAACCGTTGTCTTGTGTCCTGAACAGGCCTTTTTGGTTCCTGACACCACCTTGTACTAAGCATCTGTCTCTTGAACATACAAGCCACCACTCCCTCACACCCCATGTCTCAATGATTTCTGTGGTTGAGGAAACAGCTTCTGATCCATGAGTCTGGGGTTCTCTTGCTTTTAAGGGACTGGGAGACGGGAAAATGTTAACCTTGAATTAAATGTGAGAGACTTGCAAAAGCTGCATGAGAGGGATGGGGACCCCCATAAGCACTGGTTCTCTCCAGCTAGTCCCAATAACCTGTGGAGTAGACCCCCAGAAGTAACCCAGACCTAATTAACTTCAGGCTGGGGTTACAGGTTGTGCCCATACTTGGCTGCATTTGATTTCTCTAAATTGTCCAGCTGTACTGCTTTCCAAACTCAAAAAATTCAAAACTATAAATCCAGCTAATGAGGAAACTGCTTGCTTTTTCTAGGTGAATCGCAAGCCTTTCACTGGAGCATAAAATGAAAAGTAACAACCCCTGTTCTCTGAACTGGGAAGAACAGTTACTGCATTCTCCAATTAAGGAGTGTTCAGTCTCTTCAAGCCAGTTTTTAAGGCTGTGTTACATTGTATACAGAGTAATATCATAATGTAAATATGTGAAAGGGTCGTTGAGGGGACCTGACCTACAGGTTGAGAATCACATGCTAGAGCTTTGTTAAATCCACTGTCGTAAGAATATGCTCAGCCAAGTACAGCAAGTCAGATGTCTTGTAACTTCTTATGGTCCCTTGCTTTATGAGCACAGGAATGGGCACATTCCCATTCACAAGGGCGGGTCCCCAGTCTGTCTCTGCTTATATGTCAGGCAGGTCGGCTGGATGGAGCTCTTGGGTTCTCTCAGATGTGGTGGAGACAGACCCATGACTGACTTGAGCATGTATCATGCTACATTTGTGGTTTATGAAGAGCTCCTGGTTTCTAGGACCACTGTGAAGCAAAAGTGGGAAATGGTATTTGGGTGATAATTTCACTAAGTGCTTCTCCTTTACACAGAAGTCCATTTTCATCTTCTCAAGTACACACTGGAGACTCTGACTGCTAAGGACAAATGAACAGTTTTCTGAGTGTATTTATGGCAGGTTTTCGGATGACTTAGATTGGTTTCCGGGGCTGGGCCCTGAGGGGAGGGGTATGGATGTGCAGGATGCCAGTGCCCAATGGCTGAGGTGATCGAGACAAACCTGTTGTCACCCTCATCCCTGGAACCTGAGGTCTGCAGGGCCCCTATCAGAGTGTCCTCCTTCCACTTGTCTGGATCCATCCCTTCCCTCCGCCAGTCCTGGCTCTCTTGTTGTGCCTCAGATGTTTTGCTTTCATCCGTCTGGGCCAGACTCTTGTCACAGCGGTAGTGTCTTTATGTCGCTTCTGATCCTGGGATTAGAGTGATTGTGACTATGTGGCTCTTAGGTCACACCTCAGTCTGCCTCCCTGAAGTTTTCTGTCTTTCTCCTCCTTCACCTCCAACCTAACCTTCCTCTCCCCTATTTGCCCTCTCTCTCTATAGATTCTTCCCTGTAACAGGTTTTTATTGATGTATATTAATATGGATTTTTTATTCCATCTCGGGTGGTTTAATTTTGTTTGAATTTATGAAGACAGTATCAACATTGCCATTTTGAAATAACCATCCTTTCCCAGTTTGCCCCCCTGACTTTTCTGTCTCTCAGCAACACTGTCCATGGTGCTGACACAGACAGCCTTGTTGAACAGTTCGTTCCTGTTCTAGCTTGGTGGTTTCCCACTGCTGCCGTGGTTGACAATGTAATTAGAGACTAGGCAGCAAGAAACAGTAGATTGATTATGCCCAGGATAGACAGAATATATGCTGACACTCAAGTTCGCAGATGACTTGTCACTATGGAGGAAACGACAGAATGGCTTAACAACATGTCAGAGCCGATGAGTCCTTTCTGTGCTTTGGCGAAACCAGACTCCTCTGATTCCTGGTTTACAACCACGCTGGATACTAGGAGCCTAAGTGGATGATGTTCCCACTTCTTCATCTTCCCACAGAGACTCTAGTTCAGATTTGTGCCTGCCTGAGGCTCCCAAACGGCTAGCTGTCTTCCAACCATGATTGATCCACGAGGGTAGGGATAACCAGTTTGGCTTTACAGATAGGAAACTGCACAACTCTAAGAGACTCTAGCTCTGAGTTCAGCTTTGCAACTACATATGTCATCAAGGCTGTGTGTCAACTGTCCTTGTAGCACAGTCCAAGTGCTGCACTGCCCACCCAGGCTCTTTGCAGCTGAGACTCTTTATCATGTGACTTAGGTTTAAGGACATTAGGTTGATGATTAATACCTTAGTAAATTGTGGAATAAATGCCATGATGATGTGGTTCTTGGAGAAGGACCTCTGCAGATGGTGTATTTGAGCAGAGGACTTGACAGTGATCCGGTCAATGCTGAGGATGCCTGACTCACATTTCACCCTGTATTAGGGCTAGATTTGTTAACACTGCTTAATTATACCAGAAATAAATGGTCACAGAGAAGATAGAGGATAGGCTGTGGAAGGTTGAACAGATAATGCAAACCTGTGCTCATGTTTTGACAGGATGCATCCCAAGCTCAGGTACTTTGAGCACATTTCTTGGATATGTTCAGCTTCTGGTTTCTCTTCTCTAAAATGCAAAGATTGATATCTGTTGGTTTTATGGCTATTAAGTGTGAGATACATGACTAAGAGCTTTGTAAACACTTGGGCATATTGTAAATAGGCTAGTAATTAAATTAAAAAGCAGTTATACATGAGCCGTTATGAGGCATGATATGACTGAGTACCAGGCATTAAAAAGCTCTGAAATGAAAAGTTACCAATCAGGTTGATCTAGGAAAGCATCAGGCTGCCACAGAGCAGGAGTGAATGAAGGGCAAAGCCTTATTGTGGTGTGGATATAAAGATTGGCAGGCAATGGAGCTGGACAGAGAAGCTGGGCTGCCTTGGCCTTGAACCCAGTGGAATGTGTCTCTTCCTCAGAGGCAGAAGGGAGCTACTGGAAGGCTTAATAGCAAGGAGTGGGTAGAGAGCCTCATTGGTTTTCAGAAAGTCATGTGAGAAGGGAATGATAAAATGTGTTCACTTTACAGCCTGTAGGGGCAAACATCCATGAAAAAAACAAAGAATGAAATTCAGCTCAGCCTGATTTTATTGTAACCAGTGCTGGACCAGGACTTCTAGAATTTGGCCCAGATCATTTTGCTTTAGCCATATTTAAGCACAGACCAGTTTTTGAAAACTGTATTCAGATAACTCGGTCCCAGGTGCACAGCAACTTAAGGCATGTTTACATTGAGATTCATTACAAAGTACACCTGGCTTCTTTTACAAGAATGAGTACAGTTGACTCAGAGATAGTTCCCAAGATTTAGTGTATAGGGAACTTGACTGAGGTAAACACAATGCACCGTGGAGAGTCAGGATTTGTCTGACCCTAAGATAACATAGCAGTCACTTAGGCTGTTGTTAAGCACAAGTGACATCACTCATAAGAGTGGGTTATATGGTCTAAAAACAATGTTCAAGGTTTAGGGGGGAAAGGTCTTGGATAAGTAAAAACATAAATTCTGGGAGATAAGATAGAGCCTGTCCCATCATACAGGTTGTAAAATGACATCATTCCTAGTGTTCCAGGAAAAGCAGCTGCACACCTCATTCTACTGAAGAGGTGAGCTGTATGTTTAACTTTCCTGGCTTCTCCAGTACTCATCTGTCTGCACAAGGCCTTTTTGCCTGCTAAGTAAAGGAGGAGAGGAAGAGGCTGAACAGTTGTTGTCCAATGCTTACAGATAATGACTGGCCTGAAATTTATAGAGGGGAGAGCAGACTGTTCTGGAGATGAAGTGAGAAGGATGTGTTTTGGTTCTGATGGAGAGGGAAGGGTCACCAACATGGTGGTTTCTGTACTCATGGGAGGGGGTTGAGTAGCAGCTAGGTGGCCTACACAAAGAAAGCCCTGGCTTTTTATTTCTAGTTGGGTTCCCTGGGTGTTGGTATCAGGATTTAAGGCCAGTGTCTGGGGAACTGTTAGATCAGTACCAAACATGTTAACTGATGTGACTGGCACAGCATTGGATGGGAGGATAGGAGATGCCAAAGTGCTACATGTGTGGGTGGAATACTTGGTCCCCAAGTCACAGCCTGGTCAGTTTATTGTGAGTTAGACCCCCAGAGCAGACCTCAGGTCTCTGAGATCAGAGATGACTCAAGCAGGATTTCTCTTTGGCTCCTGTACACATGTTATTGATCTGGCAACCATGAATGACAAATCACTTCTTTATGAAGTGCAAACAAAACAACCCTTCAGCAGGGGATTGAAAACAAACTCTCTGACTGTACCATGGCTGACCATATGGCCTTAGGGTGAACATGTCTCAACCACCCTATGTGCCATGTTCTACACCCACCTGAATGGTGGGCAGGGGGAGGTCACTAGCTTAAAAAACGGCTGTGAGGGGGAAGCTTAGAAGAAAACTTAGGGGGTCTCGAAGGCAAGTCGTACCTCCCAAGTGTCCAGGAAGGGGTCCTGGAGTGAGTTGTGATTAGAGGAATGATGTAGATGTTGGTAACTAGAGGCAAGATGTAGATGTTGACATCAGGCATTTTTTCCCAGGAGCTGCAGAATGGCTGAGCTGTTGATCTTCTGCTAACCCTCTGCTCTGATATGAGACACAGGCCTTTCAACATTTTCTGCCTGCAGGAATAAATGCCAGCCAGGCAGCACCTGGGACTCTGGATGACAGTTGGGCAATAGATTTTTTGGCCATGGTTTGCCTTCTCTAAAGGGAATTTTACTGGGTTTAAAAGGAAAGGATTTATTAAAAAGCAGATTAACTCAAGTCACCATCTAGACTATCTCTATGAGGGGGCTGAATAGCTGAAGCCAACATTGGTTGTAATTTTTTGAAGGATGTTGGGTAGGGTTCTGTATTTACACATGTATCCCCATGCCCATCTCCAAATGCCCTGAAGTTGGAAACTAAGTGTTTTCCTTGCCCACCACTCCTATTAATGGACTAGTTGTAGAATGATTAAATGTCAAAAGTGGAGAAACCTAACATGGGACCCATGTTGCTGCTTTCTGCTTTAGAGAAGACAGAATGCGAGAAAAAGGAAGGGCAGGCGGAAGTTATCCCGGGAGGACTGCAGCCAGTGTACAGTGTGCATGAAAGTTGGCACCATAGTAAAAGAGGAAGGAAACAAATGCCACTAGACTTCAAGAGATGAGAAATTACATTTTCTGAGATGCCTGGGGTGGGGAGTCTGGGTGACTCCCAAAGGATCTGTATACTGGAGGAACTTCAGTTCAGAGAGGACCCCAGATGCAGTGCTGGGGAAAGTATGCGTTCATCATAGACTAAGTGGTCCATTGTGGCTAACTCACAAAACTGTCCTATGATCTCATGGCAGATATTCAGTGTACAGATTTTCCTCTGTACTGCGATTGAGTGGCTTACAGAGCCTGTTAGTGGCAGAAGCTGGGGCTTAGTACACTCTCCACTCTTTTAGATTGCCCCATACTTTTTAATGGCTTTAGTATCATATATTGTAGAGGGGTTTGCATGTTCAACTGAGGGGCCTTAACTTGATTTGATGAGTATTGAAGAGCTTTTTAACTTTTGAAAAGGGAAAATCAGATCATTGATTTAGAAATTTAATCTGGCCAGGGTGTGACAGTACCAAATCAAGGCAACTACTCAGAACAGCTCATGCCTTAGGGATCCCAGGCCTAAGAGATGCTGAAGTGATTGGTTAAGTTAACAATGGCCTGCAACATCAGACAGCCAATCTGTAATACAACTGAGGTTCAAATTCAAGTCTGTTTTAATGTCTGTAGCCTGGATTCCAGTTCTGAGACAGGAGGAAAGGTAACACAGAAAATAAAGTTGAAGGTGACATTGCTCCATCATCCTTGTGGGTTGTCACGCAGCAGTGAACATAACCTCACAGGTGGTCTAGGAAGTGAGTTTATCCGACTTGAAACTACATGGCAGTAACTGCCCTGATAGTCACCAGAATTAAGTGAAAACTCACAGTCACATCTAATAGCTCTCCTCTAAAAAAGACTCTGGATACAAAAATTTTTTGTGTGTGTGTGTGTGTGTGTGTGTGTGTGTGTGTGTGTGTGTGTGTGTGTGTGTGTGTGTCTGTCTGTGTGTACATGCACATGCGCATGTGCACATATGAGTTACACTTCTCAATTGCTCTCCAAGTTATACTTTGAGCTAAAGGGCTGGCCAGCAGCCCCATGGATGCTCTTGTCTCTACTTCCCAAGTGCTGGGATTACAGGGGCACACCCCATGCTCATCCTCTTAAGTGCTAACTGAGGATCACAATGCTCAGGGTGGTATAGGGAGCACTGTACTGACTGAGCCTTATTGCCAGAACAGTGCAAGGATAGCTGTGATTCTGATGGAATCTTGGCCATGGATTCATCTCCTCACCCTGCTGGGTTTTGATTATTCCACTCTTTTGATACTTTCTCCCTTGACACTTGTCGAAGAAACTAGCCCCTCTGTTTTTCCTTCTTGGCCACTTTGCTTTGCACTAGGCTGCTTTGCTCCTGAAGCATCTTGCCTCTTGTGTGAATCAATCCCTTCCCTGAGCAGCGCTTGCTCAGAGCATTCTCAGTGTTTTGCACCTGGGACATTGAAAGTGAAAAAAGGTGCTTTATTTATCTTTGCCAGGTAAGATGTTTTACCCAGATCCCCTTGCCGTCCAATTTCCTGTGTGCACTGTGCCACTACAGGAAGCCTCAGGGCACTCATGCATCCCTTCCCCAATTTGGCTGTTTCAATATACATGGCCCTCCCCTGGATCCTTGGTGAATGGGACAGTATGTGGCTCTCTGCCAAGAACCACAGACACATCCTGCATCCATTCTCCTATTATGGGATAAAAGATGAACACAGCTCCAAAATCTTGGGTGTGGCTTCCCAGTCTGGTTCTTGTTACACACAGGGAGCTCTCAGGGTGACATCAGAAAAAGCACTGAGCCATGTGCCTGTTGCCGAAGTGTAAAGCCAGGCAAAGTTCCCAGCTATCTTGAATGCGTGTGTCTCCTATCAGTGCTATACAAACTTGGTAATTGACATAATGAGAACAGAGCTGACACCTGACACTTGATATTATGTCCAAAGTGTCCTTTGCAATGTAAATAAATAAATAACTAGGTGACAATGCAGGTTTAGCAGCTATGAGCACTTGATGGGTTTGACTCCAGTACCCACATGGTGACTTCCAACCACCTGTAACTCCAGTTGCAAGGGGACCCTCTTCCGGCTTCCATGGGCACCAGGAACACACATGGTGTACATACATAAAAGCAGATAAACACATGGTAATAAGTAAGTAAATGGATGAAAATGGGAAATGGCCACATTGTGGGCATGTTTGGAGGCTACCTTTTTTGTGTTGTTGTTATAAGAGCAAGGAGCCTAGAAATAGACACTTACGAGAGCAACCATAATACTTAGAGTAAAAGGGGGATCTCAGAAAGATGTGAAGACTTCATTTCCTGAGTGCTAGGAAGGGATCTGTATGCATTTTCATTAATGGGTTGGGTAGCCTATATGTGTGTTCAACTTCATCTTCTCTGTGTCAGAGCCCCTGGGGTCCATGTTTGTCCATGATTGTGATGCTAATGGGGATGGCCTTCTGTGTCCAACTCTTTAGCTCCACCCCTGTCCTTCATATGTTTTCCACAAGCACTCCAGCCTCCAACTGGGCTCTTCCTCTTTTTAGTCCTTTTACATCATCACACCATTGCCCAGCTCCTTTGCTTTGGCCCAGACCTGGAGATGGTAGGCAGTTTTTCAGCCACACTGATAGCTTTGATAGCTAACAAGGCAGGGTATCCCATCATGGAGACTACTCAGTTATTCTCTCACTCAATGTGCCTGGGACACCACAGGACCCGGCACTATGAGTCCTGAGTTTTAAATAGGCCTTCATTTAGGAGAGGAGGAGTTGGAGCCTCTGGGCCCTAAGTTGCTTTTAGTTCACTAGCTGATTGGGTACATATGTGGGTAGCAGGCACTGTTATCAGAGAGTTGGAAGTAAAGCGCCAGCCTCCCTTGTAGAGCACCAGCCCCCCTTGTAGAGCGCCAGCCTCCCTTGTGGTTTTGTGAACTATGAAACGATGATGGCTCAGTTCACCATCATAAGCAATTTCTTGCCCTAATCGGTATCCCAAATGTTTGTCATTCCTCTCTGCATTGAATGCTTGTATCCCCTGGGGACATGAAAGCACACACCTTTCATTTATTACCTGTCTTCCTACTTTGTATTTCAAAAGTAACTGTGGTTGTGTTTATGTGATGTGAGGTATCCTCTTTATCTGACTTGAATTTAGTCTCCAATCGCTTTTGGTTACGGTCCTTTTATTTGATGTGAGATCAGGCTGGTGCATGCCCTTTGTGTAATACATCTGTATGAACAGATTTGTATTCAAATCTGTCCCCACCAGCATACTAGGTTCAGTGCAAGAGAAGATCCTTGTTCTTAAAAAGGAAAACATCTGGGGAATGGAGTGGCACAGAGTATGAGGAACAAAGATGAAAGGATGCATGTGTAAATTCTTAGGATAACAGGCAATGTATCCCCATCTATAGGGTGAGCCACTGGCCACACCATCCATCTCCTGAGTGACGTTTGAAAGCCCCATTCGTACCTGCTTCTCCTTCCCATTTTCAGGGTTTGTGTAGGCCTATGAGGGAGGTCAAACTTTACACAGTTATCCACATTTATCCCCAAGAGATGCTTATTATCATGGTTCACCTTTATTGGAGTCCGTGACAGGGAGCAGCACCCTTCCATGGCCAGCGTACTAATACAAGCTCTTTTCCTTCCAGGGGGATGAAAAGAACCAATCCATCATAGTCAGCGGAGAGTCTGGAGCAGGGAAGACTGTATCAGCCAAGTATGCCATGCGCTATTTTGCCACAGTTGGTGGCTCAGCCAGTGATACCAACATTGAAGAGAAGGTCCTGGCATCCAGTCCCATCATGGAGGTAAAGCCTTCCTTCCCAGGGGATCAATGGGGGTTGAATACAGCATGAGTGATGAAGAGCATCTTTGAAATGGCTCACCTAGGCAACATTCACACCCTCCTATGTCAGGGAGAGACAAGAGTGTCACCAAAACCTCAGATCTAAACATAATCTGACCTGGCCACATCCTGCAGGGGGCCCAGCGTTACATGGAGTGTGTTCTGTGTTCGTGTTCTGTGTCCTCGGACTCTGCGCTCACTGTAGTAATGGCCATTGCCTTACTGCTGCCACCACTGCTGCTTCCCATTCTTGCTGCTGTCATAGGTCAGAAAATTAGCATCTCCCCAGAACCAGTAGATACTTCAAAGGACTCTCTGAATGAGAAGAAGACATTCCATGGAGGGGTGAGACAGACTAGGTAGCAACTGGGAAGCATTATCCTTATGGAGAAGGGTGGTGAAGGAGAAGCAGCACAGCTGGGACACCATTGCTTCTGCTGAAGATCTTCAGAAACAGTGCCCTGTAATGGCACAAAGTAGCCAAGGCACGCCCTGTCTGGGTCCTGTCACTGGCTAGGACACTATGACAGGAACCTGGTTTGGGTGGGCTCAGAGAACTGGAATTAAGTTCAGGTCAAAGTTGTTTCTAAAAATTAGATCTTGATGTAGCTCATAATGGTTGAAGGTCTCTCTCTCTCTCTCTCTCTCTCTCTCTCTCTCTCTCTCTCTCTGTCTTCTACTCTCCCTTCTCATCGTCTGTCTCCTCTTTAATCTCTCCCTCCCTCCCTTCTCTTTGTCTTTTTCTGTCTCTCTGTGTGTCTGTCCTCTTTAAAGGATTTATTCTGATAGAGGAGGACTAAATGTCTTCATAGCCTGGGTCACTTTGGATAGTCCACTGTTGTAGTTTCTTTCTTTAGCTGGACAAGAGCAGCTAAGGAAGGGAGGGAGGGAGGGAGGGAGGGAGGAAGGAAGGAAGGAAGGAAGGAAGGAAGGAAGGAAGGAAGGAAGGAAGGTACGACTTATGTTACTTTACACGGGAAGTCAGAGCAGAAGTCTGAAGCAGGAACCATATGGGAATGCTACTACCTGGCTCATGTGTGCCCAAGGAAGGTGCTGTCCATAGTGTGCTGGGCCTACTGCATCAGTTGATTACCAAGACAGTCTCTAGCAGACATGCCCACAAACCAGGCTGATCTAGGTAATTCCTGAGTTGAGGGTTTCCATTCAAATTACTCTAGGCCATGTTAAATTGGCAATCAAGCTGGCTAGCTCTTACACCCACTGTTGAAGCCAGTGTTCTTTTTATTGCAGGTTTGAATATTGCTTACTTTCTCCAGACCAGACGCCACCTTCGTTTTCTTAAGAAAAAATAAAGACACATTGTGAAGAGGACAGGGTAAAAAATGACTCCCCAGACCCAACTGAAAGCTATGTGCAGCCGTACTCTCCAACTTCTGTGTGTTAACCGTACCATCGCCAGCATAGCACTGGAGAAGGGTGATAGGGATTGCTGGGGGAGATAAGTGAAGGAGTTGACAAGCCACAGAGAAGATTTGCAGGGGTTTCTGCTGAGCTCACTTCTTGAAAGCTGGAGTCCAAACTTGAAAAAAGCAAGGGGGGGTGCAGAAAGAAGGGGAAAGCTGATGCTGGCAAGGGTGCCATCACTGCAGAAATGGATACTCCCAACCTCCCAACAGAGCTGTCACAGAAGCCTGCAGGCACTTTAGATGCCGTGTGTGTGTGTGTGTGTGTGTGTGTGTGTGTGTGTGTGTGTGTGTGTGTGTAACTACCAGTGACTATAAATTTGGGAGTGTTTTTTTTTTTTTATGAAATTCAGAGAAGAGTTTTATTTCTTATTTTATTTTTTTTCCCTTGGTGTGTTGTTAGCACACAGAAAACTTCACTGGTGTGGAGGGGAGCAGCTGTATTGCTAACAGTGTCTCCTTGACTAGACTGATGTATGCAGGAAATATCTCCCTTGCTCATGCTACAGTCTTCCTCTTGGCTCCAAGAGGAAGGATTCCCCTGACCTTAAGACCCATGGCCACTTGCACAAGTCCTGGTAGTGAGTGAAAACTCCAGCCCATTTTATACTCCTTCCTGTCTATGACTCCCTTAAATCCAGAGACCTGTTGGGGACAGTGCATCAAGTCATAGGGATTCTCTGCTGATAGCTTTGAGGCTGCCCTCTTCAAGAGTGGTGACTCCTTTTCTAGACTGCTAGTCTTCGGATGAGTAATTCTGCCACTTTATTTTCCTGAAAGTCAGGGCTGGTTTATAAACCTTTAAGGAACATACTTCCTAGTAGCAGTCAACTCTCATGGTGAACTTTCCCTTTTCCCAGACTCAAATGGAGACTTTATTGAGTTTTGCAGCTGGGAGGGGGCTGTCTGATTTTAATAATCTATACAAGAAGGGGAGTCAGAAAATTCAATACTAATGGTCATTTGCCCATCATGAAAAGAACCTGGATACAGTTGGTTGGAATTTGGTTTGGAAGGAAACAGAAGCAGCCCAGTTCAGATAAAGTCTGGTTTCATTGCAGGTCCTGAGCCCCATCAACCCAAACAAGTTATTGCAGCCATAGATCTTTGCACTGTTATGTAGCACTATGCTTCCTGAACCTTCTATGGTACCTCTGAGTCCCTCTATTTCCCTCTGCCTTTGCCAAGTACAGAAGTAAATTCAGAGTCTCAGGTCACAGCAGGTTTTTTTGTTTTTGTTTTTGTTTTTTGTTTTTGTTTTTAATTCAAACAAAATTCTTTCAGAGTGGCTTTACCTGGAAAACTGTCCTTCCTGCTCAGGGATAGGACCATAGCCTTGGCCTTCCTGACTCCTGGTGTGTCAGGAAAACAGCTAGGCCACTGCTGTGCAGTTCACACTGGATTTCCTCTCAAATGAGACTGAAGTCAGCCTTTCTCCCTTGCTTGACTTTCAACATTCAGTTTATCTTTCAGAGACACGGGCCTTCTTTTAAAAATAAGATAGTTATCCTGGCACATCAGAGAATTATCTCTTTGATGCCTGGTTGCTGATCAAAGTGCATGTTAGTCATTCTTGGAATTCAGCGCAGGCAAGACACCATGTTACTAAATAAAACAAAAAGGGGCATTTCCAAAATTTTTATTGTGTAAAATATCCATGGCAGATATACACCACTATAGATTTATGAATCAGAGGCATTAAATAAATTCATTGTTTGTATCCACCACTACCATTTACTTCCAAACTTTCCCATTGCACCACTAAAAATCTTATCCCATTGAACAATGACTTTATCCTTCACCAAGTCCTTGCCAAACTGTTTTCAACCTCTTTGACTTTTACTACTCTGGGAACTTCATGTGAGTAGCATCGTGTAATACTGGACTATGCTTATCTGGTTAACTTTACTTGGCATGATGTTTCCAAGTTTCATCCATATCTATCAATACTATGATTTGTTTGGTTATTCCTCTCCTGATAGAAATGTGGGTGTTTCTATGTTTTGGCTATTGTAAATATTCCTTCTGTAGACATTGATAACGTGGAAGTTATTGATTTAAATCCCTATCCTGGGAATATTTAAACTATAGTGGTTACTATTAACTTATAGTATGCACTGCCCCTTACAGCCCAAGTAGGCTGTTGAGTTCTATGAGAAGGATGCTTTGGCATGGAATAAAACATAAGAGCAACATGCATCCCCAATGGAGACCAGGGTGTGGGTTAATTGCTAGAGTCTGAATGAGGAGTGAGGACATGAACTGCCCTAATCACAACTGTGTATATATAGTTGCTTGGGTCCCAGGCTTGACACTCTGCCTTGTGAGCTAGCTGCTTTGGAATCCATTCTCTTAAGCACTGAGGACTCTGTCCATCAGCTGTGAGCGGATGGTGCAGATTTGGGAATCCATCCACTTAAGGACTGAGGACTCCACCCATCAGCTGTGAGTGGATGGTGCTATCTGTGGGGGAAGGTGTGAATTTGGTTGTGAAGAGGAAGCAGCAGTGAGGAGGGATGCTGGCTGGGATTAGAGTGCTGCCAACAGAAAGTGAGAAACCTTTTGCTCTGCCAACATCCAGAGCACAACTTTTTCAAATGTTTCAGGATTAGCCAGCCTGTACCAGGAAGTCATCAACCTTTGGCTCCTCGGAGAGGGGCTAAGCAACATTGTCCCAACTGGGAGCAGCTGGTTACTGACTATTCTGCCCAGTCCTGGAAGCGTTCCCCCTGCTCACCCCTAAGCAATCAGTTACTGTGCCATGTTTCCTTGTTCTCACTACAGACACCACCCCGGGGAGACTGAGAGCTAGACATATCTGTATCTGAGGATACAGAAGGACTAGTAGGCTGAGCTGCGTGTCAGCTGTGGAATTATGAAGACTGGGCTAGGATTGGCTGGGGCAGATCCATGTGATTCCGTTGGCAGTGCTAGTATGCCCCAACCCGATTTTTCTAAAGAGCTTGTGAGCATCCCAGAGGGATTTGTCCCCAAGTCTGCACCAATTAGGAGAGTATTGCAACCAGGAGATCAGGGGTGGGGGCAGGGACAGAACCCAAATCCAGGCAATTGGACCACATAGAGAACCTTGACCCCCATCCCCCACCTAAAGTATTGTGTATTGTTTGATCTATGGTTTGTGGTGTGGAAAATGATCCTTAGGGTGGGTGACATGCTCATTTGCCTTAGTAATGAGTAGAATAGGCATGCTATTTGATGGCCACTCCAGGAAGTGCCATTTACCAGAAGGGCAAAGCATTTGGCTGCTTGATTACATGAGGGATCACGGTAGATTAAGCACTGCAGAAACGTGGGCACAAGTGCTGACTTGGTGGCTCCAGGACATCAGAGCCAGAGTCTCTGATTCTCTAGCCCTTGCTTCCTGGGCCCAGAGTGACTGGTACAGTTGTCACATGTATATTCCAGATAGAAAAAAAAGGAATCAGCGTGGAGGAATGGTGGGTTAGAGGCTCTCTGACCTGCCTGGGTCAACTCTAAAGAGGCTTCTACTCAACTAATAGCTCTTCAGGGTGGCCAGTAATTGTAAAAGGGCTGAAAGGGACATTGGTTTTGGTTTAGTTGTAATCAAACCAAGCAGAATTTCTCTGTCAGCCCATTGTCTTCATAATAGCAGTGATGTGTATATCGAAGGAAAAGGGTTACTATAGTGCCATGGGTCCACAGTCTTGAGTCAAGAAGCCCAGGGCAGGGTGTTTGGTATGGGAGGTGCCTGTGCTCCTTTTCTGACTGAGCTGTCTTCCCGTTATTACACATTTCTATTGTCTGTCAATCCAGGCCATTGGGAATGCCAAGACCACTCGCAATGACAACAGCAGCCGCTTTGGGAAGTTCATTGAAATTGGCTTTGATAAAAAGTACCACATCATTGGGGCCAACATGAGGACCTACTTGCTGGAGAAGTCCAGGCTGGTTTTTCAGGTGAGTGGTTGGACTCGGACATTTGTATTTTGCTGCCAGTATTATTATGCCCACAATCTGGTACGATACAGAACAGCCCTTCTTTTGGCCTGGGATCAAGATTCTTGTTTGTATTCTTCTCTTTCAGAGTAAACATTCATTTGGACTAAGCATGGTCCACAAATCTTTTACACAGCTTTGACTATTGTGTGTTAAACAGGTGCTCAACCCCTGAGATAAAGGACAGGGGTAGTCTTCTTGCAGCTTTTACAGTCTTAGCAATAGACAATGTTATAAACAGGGCCTGGGTTCAGCTTTTCAGAGCCTGCTTGTTTGGTGGGTCAAAATATGGGTGTGGCTAGAAAGATAGGTGTGTAAAGCAAAATAGAATACATGTGTACACACACATTCACACTCACACTCACACACACAACACACTTTCAACCCACACAGTTTAAGCACACACACACACACACAAAGTCAGTAACACACACACACAGTTACACACACAGTCAGTCACATACACACAGCATTCTTCCTCAGGAATCCATGTCCTCATGGATGGGGTCCCTCTGCCTCCCTCCTTTGCCTCCTGCTTAGTTATCCTGGCCTCTGCCTGAACCCTTTCTTCCTGACTCTGGAGATGGTTGGTGCCACCTCACCTACCATTCCTCTGTAGCAGCTTTGTCCTCCCACCACTGGACTGAGTTAGCAGAGGTGGCCTGATTTGCATCTGTAGCTTGTTTTTTTCTTATGCACAGTGGCTTCCTGTGTCCCTGGGGTTTAGGGCTTCCTCCCCCAGGATCCCCCAGAATCTCCTGAGCTGTTTCTGGAGTGATGCCTCCCTGCTGATGGGTGGCAGGTATTTCATGAAGTTTTAGACCAGCTCCCCTCTTCCCTCACAAGTTAGCTGGGCAGTCCTGTGATCTTCCTTCACTTCAGCAGAGAGACAGGTAGCTCTGTTGGGTGGACTGACAAGCGTTTGCATCAAGCACTGGCTTTGAGTTTTTCTCTTTCATGGTAGTCACTACCCAGCTCCTCATTTACACCATTCTCCAGCCAATTTAAGGTTATTCTAGTCATGAGCATCCATTGAAAGTCCTCTGTTACTTCCTGACTGCCCAGCCCAAAGATGTAGGCAAACCAGCTTTAGTCCCAAGCCCCAGGGGAGCTTCCAACAGGGATGCAAAGGACTGAGAGTGTGGGTCAGGCAGCAGCAAGGATGGTAGTGTTTGCTGACCGATCCACCATTTGTGGCATGACACTGGTGTTTAATGTAGAAAGAAAAGGAAATGTGTCTGCTTCCATGTAAGCCAAGAGTGTAGAAACCTCACAGAAGGCCCTGGTCAGAGCAAGGGGAAAACAAGGTGCAGTTAAAGTTGCAGGTGACCAGGGTGTGGAAGAAAACCTGAGGGGGGTGTTGTCTAACCTATAACACCAGGGTGGAAACACCTAGGATCAGAGGAAGAAGTGTTGATGATCATGGAGATGATCCAGGGAATCACTGCCTGAAACTGATCTCCTTCTCCCAGGCAGAAGATGAGAGGAATTACCACATCTTACCAGCTCTGTGCTGCTGCCAGTCTCCCCGAGTTTAAAGAGCTCGCTTTAAGTAAGTCACCAGATACACAGCCAGGGTAGTCACTGGAGCAGGCAGGCAACCTGGAGCTCTGCCCAGAACCCTGGCTTGTGGGTTCTTGTCTCAGCTCTGTCCCTACGTGGTCCTGTCCTTTAGTCAGGCCTTGCCGCGTTAGTAAAGGTTGAATATATCTAGCTACCCACAAGGGATGAACTGCAGGTGGAAGTGTGTTTTCCAGACAGTGCAGTTGTTACTTCTTGAAAAGGATGTGTTGTGAGGCTAATAATGGTTCAGTCTGCTGGCTGCCACACAAGCGTGAGCATTCACATTTGGACTCCCAGAAAGCCACTCATGTATCCATGTAGGTAACCCTAGCAGGGGGAACAGAGAAGTGAATTCTTGAAGTTCTGTGGCCAACCAGTATGCCTAGCTGGAATAGATGTGCTCAGGCTTGGTAAGAGGCCTTGTGTCAAACAATAGGGAAGAGAAGGAGTGAGGAAGGCACCTGGCAACTTGAGAACACTGGCTTCCATGGGTACACACAGACCCACACAATGTGTATGTATACAACATACACACACAGATTTTTTGTTGTTAATTTTAAATGAAACAATTCTGTTTCTTCTTTCAGCACCATGAGAAATGGGTCCTTTTCAGAAATGATCTAGAGATTTATATAATGTTCATCACTTTGCCAATGTATATTAAGTCATATTTTAGAAGTTGAGACAGAAAGGTGGCTAACAGTGATAGCTATGGTGGTGGGAAAGCTTCAGAACACACATAAGAAGGATAAGTCACAGTTAAGACAAGTGAGATTCAGTATGCAAAACAGTAGATCCTTAGAACAGGTATGGAAGTTTTTTGCTATCCATGATGGAGCACCACGAAGGGAGTAAAGCAGCCAAAAGTGTCTCACAACCACCATGGCCAACACATTTGTCCCTACTAACTGAGTGGGCCCTTCATTTATTTTCCCTGAACACATTAGCAAGTCCTCCTTGTTTTGAAGCATTGATAGGGAGACAGGGCAGGCTTTTATTCCTGGCTGTCTTGCATGCAGCATCTCTCCTGGGATGGAGCGAGTGGGCATCCTGTCCTTGGCCTGTTATCTGTATTTACATCTATATATGGAGAGCCTTGGTTAAAAGATGATGTGAAGAACTGTTTGTCTAGGCAAAGGCTGGTTGGTCTTTGCAGCTCTGACATAAACAGATTAAGGGAGGCCCTGTCCCCAAACTTAGCTATCCTAAGGATCCAGTCCCAGTCCTACTGTGTCCCCAAAGCTAAAATCTTTCAAGCGGTATTATAGTCACTGATCTATTACTGTAAAGAGTCCAATGACCATAGCCATTGTATAAAAGAAAGCATTTAGTTGGGGGCTTGCCACAGGTTCAGAGGTTTTATCCATGATTATCATGGTAGGGAGCACCATGGCATGCACAGCATGAGCATCCTGATCTGCAGGCAGAGAGAGACAGACTCTGGGCGTGACATGAGTTTTTGAAACCTGGAAAGCCCACCCACCAAGGGACACATTTCTCCAGCAAGGCCACACCTTCTAATCCTTTTAATCCTTTCAACAGTGCCACCCTTGGGCGTCTGGCTATTTGAATATATGCACCCTTGCAGGCAATTCTTTTTCAAACCTCTATGGTTCCAGGATTTGTTTCCTTCCTGGGTAAGTTCCTATGGTGTGTTTTTGTATATCACATAACATGATTCATTCATGAAACTTGATCAAATTAAAAGCTGATGTACATTGAATGACATAGCTGCAGGTTCTATCACCATATTTAGCTCAAGTAGTTAGAGTATGGAATGGTAAGAACCATTTTGCAAGAACCATAGTCTCAAGGTAAAGTGTTCCCTATGAAAAGTCATAGTTTACTTGTAACCCAGTAGAAAGGACACATTGGATGGTACCCACTGTGCTGGTCTATCCTGTTGTACAGTTGTTAGCAAGTCTGATCCTTCCAGGATTACCATAATTCCCAAGGACAAGGAGTGAGTGTATGCTCGCAGGTAGTCAGTGCAGGTTCTCAGTGTACCTTGTGTGAGCACTGGCCTTGACCTGGGGCCTTTTGGGTTGAATTCCAGTTCTTAGTCACAAGTGACTAGATAAGCAGCCACAATGTGGACCACTGTCATCCTCCTCTTGTCTTCCCAAAATGGGAATGAAGTTTTTGTATGACCTGCAGAAGCTATTTTTCAAGATAGGTTTCTATGAGACTAAATCTGACATGATCCACCTGGCTGGCCACTTGATCCTGAATGGAACCTTACTAGGGAAGTTGTCTAACTTTTTTACTTATGTGAGTTGTATTGAGGTTTAAAGAGACTTTTCCTTATTCGCTGTTTGTATAAAGTACAGACTTAGGCTTCTGCCAGGAATCCCTGAAAACTACCCAATTCAATCAATTTCTTGCATCTTGGAGTGAAATGAAGGGCTCTATGATAAGCCTGTGGTTCAGGTGTGCCTATGAGCCCTGGAAAGGGGGCTTTTGGTTTCACTGATAACCCTGATAAATAGCAGGGAAAGTCAAAGAAATGAACTAGCCAAATCCCAGAGATTCTGTGGACATCATAACTTCCTTCTCTGTTCTTAATCTAAAACACATTATGCAAAAATCTCTGGTGTCCTGGCATGAACTTGTGCAATTGTCTGAAGGTGGAAGGCATGGATTTGTGCTCCTAAGTCATTCATATTTTCCCTTCTACCCCACTGTTATTATTTGACCTCGGGAAACTTAGAACAACCCCACTGGAAATTTTGTTAGGGGATAATTGAGAGTAAAGTCCCCACCTTCTTTTAACTATTACTTAGGTGTTAAGGAAGTTCTTTCTTCCTTTTGACACTCATGAGTGTGTTGATATAGTTTGATAACAGTTGCTGTAGACTTGCACAGGTCAGAGTGCAGCCCTCCCGCAGATGAGGGTCCAGTTGTGTAAAATAGGCCTTGATGTTTGGTGCTCCAATCCATAGACTGATGGCTTCTTTGTCCTCTGCATTGACCTCCTGGCTAGGTGTCTGTCTGGTGAACCAGTTAACAGGCATTTTAGCATTTACTTTCCTTGTAACCTAGGAGAGGGGGCAGAGAGGGAGAGAAAGGAGCCATAGCTGAATGATGAGTGAAGGTGTTGTAGGAAGGAAGGATAGTGATGGCTTCTTGGACCTGAATGGAGGAGAACTGAGCTGCAGCCAGCCAGGCAGAGAGGGGAAGGACCAACTGTGTGCTGCTTTACAAGTGTTGTATGATGACAGCTACTCACTGCAGGCAGGGAGAAGCAGAGGGGGAAGAGATGACCTTGTTGATAGTAGTCAGGTGCTTCGGCAGGTGGCCTCTACAGGCAGTGTCACCTCAGCCTAAGAAACAACCCAGCTGGTCCTGAGTTTGGGGATGCAGAACAGACACAGAACAGCTGCCAGTGGCACAGTTGCTGTTGACAGTGAAGGATCTTTTGAAGATGCTGAATATCGCTTCCCTCTGATGCGGAAGCTAGATGTCCACCTTTGGAATCTCTAGTGACTACGCTATCTTGGCTGGCATTCAGTAATGAGTTGAAAAGAAATCAAAGTCATGGGACACTAAAGATCAATCATCTCTTCAGTGGAATATTCTAGTATCAGGCTCTCCATCCTGGTCATCCCCTGGTAAGCCTGTGTAGCTCCTTAGCATGCTGTGGTCATATTCAGCTTACGTGCTGAAAAGGGGTGAATGTAGTAAGTCATCTTCGGGTGGCACTGGAAAAGTAGCCAGGTAAGCTATTTTTTAAAAGTGAGTGTAAGAGGAAGGATTGCTTTATTAACCTTCTGGATCTATTCTTGCTCGAGCACTCTGAGCTTATGGAGTAATCAGGCCATGAAAGTGCTAAATATGTTTTGAGTGTGAGTCATAAAAATTCACTTGTTGAAGCTCTGAGTGGGTAAAGGACTGACATCCTTTCTCTTCCAGTTCAAGAAGCTTGGCTTCCATTCATCTAAGTGTGTTGGTTGATGCTCCAGGAAATCTCTCTCAGCACACAGAGGATATTCTATGTATCCCTTTCTTTTTATTCCCTATTCAAGTATTGGTCTAGCCTATTAGAATGTGGGTTTCACAGTCAACCTGTACGTCAATGCTGAGTTCTGACACTTTGCAGCTGGCCTAGGACTGTTTAGTGTTCAGCTTTCCAGAATTCTTGGCAGACTTTTATTGGTGGGTCTGGAGCACTGATGCAATGTAAGAGCACCAGGGCATGGGTAGAGATGAGAAAATAGAGGTAGTTAGGGACTGTCAACGGCATGACAAAGAGAGGGGCTGATGAGGGTACAGCTGCGAGGAGATGGGCATGTGTCAAATACGAAGAGAAGAAAGAAATGAGCCTTGAATTTGTGGAGTAGAAGGTAGCCATGCCACAAAAGGTTTAGGAAATTGAGCCTTGCTTTGAGAGCAGCCAGACTGTTGAAGGGCTTTGTGTAGGAGAGTGATGTGACCGAAGTTACAGCTTGGGGTCGGGTGTAAGTCAAAATTCAATGTGCACTACTGGGTCTAGGGGGAAAGGGATGGGGGGGTGGTTCTGAGGGAAAGTGGAAAAGCAGCCTATGTTTAGGCTTGCCCTCCCATCAAAAGCAAGTGCCATAACACAGAGCTTGGAAGTACCAGGCAGGGCTGTCCTACATTTTGTCAAAGACTTAAGTATTTCCGCAAAGGCAACTTTCTTAAAAGTTGTGTACATGTGTGGGTGTGTGTCAGTGTGTCAGTGCCCACAGACGTCAGAGGTTCAGATCCCCACAAGTTGGAGCTACAGGAGGTGTTGGAGCCTCCCTGGCATAGGGCATAGATAGGTACTTAGTGATCGGACTCCTTTCCTCTATTTAAAAGCAGTGCATGATCTTAACTGCTGAGCTGTCTCTCTCAGTCCCCAGCCCCCATAATTCTAATTGCAGTCAGTCATGTTCTTCAGTCTGACCTGAGGCCAGCCCCTTCATAAGAGCAGATATTACCATCCCTCCAAGTAATGCCATTCCAATGCTTGTTGGATGCTTGCCTTTTGCTAAGTTTGTCTACTGCTTGTAAAACATAGCACTAACTCTCTTTTTTAACATCTGTTAAGGCTGTCAGAGGTACAGTTGAGGGACAGGGAACCTGGGGAGGTGAGAGAACACATAAGGATACCAGCCCTTCCTTGTCCTTAGAGCAGAGTAGCTCCCGTGGTGCCTGGACTCGTAAAAGAGAGATGTAGCCAAGTCCCGGACACCCTTCATTGTCCCTCGTTTGTCAAATGGGTTGCTAGATGAATATCACCTAAGGCCAGAAGTATGAAATTGTAGAATGTGACTCTATACATTTTCCTTGTATGTTAGGTCCTTTGAAAACTCAACCTGAACTGAGTGATGTTAACCTGGAACTTCCCATGACTTGTCTACCTTACCAACTTATTTACCATGTTGATTTCATGCCACACATACTGAGTGCAGTACCTGTTTCTTTATCACTCAGTTTTCTCTAGTTTTCCATTGTGGATAAGGGAGTAAATATCCATCTAAACCAAAGAATTGGTGTGAGCTAATATGTTTCAGAGCAGACACCCTCATAGCTGGTGGTCTGGGGTAATGAGGAATGGAGATCTCTCAGTGTCTCACTTCTTCCTGCCTCACAGCCTGTGCAGAGGACTTTTTCTATACATCCCATGGAGGAAACACAACCATCGGGGGTGTCAATGATGCAGAGGACTTTGAGAAGACTCACAAGCCCTCACACTCCTGGTAAGGGACCTGCTGAACAAGAGAATAGCCTGCACAGGGTCTGATCCCATGGAGGGGAGGGAAAGAGGGGAGGCCTCCCTGCTTACCTATTAAGTCTGGTGAGCCTGATGGATGCTTTCTTGTACTCTTACTTGTCAGGTTCATAGGCTTCAAAGGTTAGAATTTGGAAGCTTTCTAGAAATAAACTTTGGAGCCAGCAACTGCAAAGTATCCCGCCACTTACTTGGGTGTTGGAACACATGGAGAGAAGCCCAGTGTAGCCATGTCTTTGTAAGCGGACTTCAGAGGCAATGTGTGCCCCGGAAAAGAGCCTACCACTGAGCCAGTCACCTGCATACTAGGAATGACCCTCCCACTGAACCAGGCTACCTGTGTACTAAGAAAGACCCTCCCACTGAGCCAGACTAGCCAAGCATAGGGGCAAAAGCAGACCCCAGTGTCTGGGAGCCCCATGTTACATGCAGTACCATTGTGCTAGCTAAGTAATGCAACCCCAGAAGCAAAAAGTTCTCTGTGACCTTCACTAGCAGATGAACTTGTTAGAGCTGGGGAGAGTTGTCCTAATCCCAGTCTGTTTCAGGGAGAGGTGCTCCTGGGTTTGTGGAGATGAAGGGTGTTTCTCTCCTACTGGGAAACTAAAGTAGTCAATCCTGGGGCCCTTAGCTAAGCAAAGGGAAGCTTAGGGCAGCCTGAAACCCAGAAGGTGACTCAGATGGCTACAGTGTCTTCCCCCAGCTCTTCTCTGATAGAACTAAAGCTTTTGGCTTCTCTGCCAGGTTATTCAGAACAACATCTGTTCAGCTCAGTGGCATAAGCCAAGTTTTGTCAGTGTTCAAGCTAAGTGAACAAACTGTGCACACCCTAGTCTCTGTGGGAGGAAATGAAAGGCTTGTAGCAATGTGGTTCCAGTGGTGGGCACTTGTTTGGGTAGATGAGACATGGGTAGAACTCATTTTTTTGTACCTGTGAGTTATCAGGAGATAGAAACATTCTGGTTATTCCATCATGAAAACAACATGGTTATACCTAGAGCAACAGTAAGAAACTGGGGAAAGGGCTGAAGTGGCCTTTGGAGGACAAAAGAAGTGCTGCTATGGCTGGTGTAAGGAACCAAGCATCCAATGGACTATTGGAGCAGAGGAACCAGAGCTGTGGATGAACTTTAGGCCCATCTAGGAAGAGTGGAGAAGTATACCCAAGGCTAAGGACCTCTAGCACTCTGAACAAGTAGGCTGTGCTTGCTCTGAGAATGATGGGTCCCTACGCCTAATGTGAGCTCAGCAAGGAGGTTGTTGGCCCTAGGGCAATGGTGACAACTGGGAGGGACCAGACCCAAAATGGAGACAATCTCTGCTGCCTTTAAGGCCACTAAGGTGTCCTTACTTCAGAACCCTGACCTCTGTCAGTACCAAGCAATTCACAGAGGGGAAGACAGAGTATATTGATAGCTGCTTCAATAAGCATCACATACCATACAGATCTCCACAGGGAAGGACTTAGGTTATATATGATAGTGAGCAGATGTGTTCTGCCCATTCTGCTTACAGGGAGAAACATCCACCATTCTGCAGGCCAGGGCATGGACAAGGAAGTTGGTAGGAACAGATGGATGTCTCCTCAAGCTGTGAGGCAGATATTTTTCAGCAAATCACACATTTGTGAAATTATTTCAACATTACTTGCTTCTCTACAACATAATAAATGTAGTAATCTCAATCTTCCCATTTCCTTCTCATGATTTTCTTTCTCCTTTGTGTATAGGGCTTGCACCAGTGTTGGGTCACTTATCATTTGTAGTCACTCATCATAGAACGTTTAGTTTTTGTCAATTCAGAGGACCCTTGATTCCTAGTTACAATTTTTTTTCTTAGGTCATGCTTGGGCTGTCCACTTTGTGGAGGAGCTGGGGGAAATGTTAACTTCTGTCTTTGCCTCCATTTAGACAGGTACTGGTTGTTGTAGCTATGATACAGTCTAAAGGATACCTAGGTAGCTAGGAGGAATGTGTGGAACAACTACCATTTCTTCAATAGAAGGCAACTTTACTACACTCACTGTTTGCCCTGTCAACTTTTTAAATAAGTTTGAAATACTTTTGAAATTTAAAAAGAATTAAATGCCCTCGTCAAATCTAAAATTTAAGAGAGCATGCCTCTGGTAATTGGTGCAAGCAACAACAAATCTGATGATCAAGGTTATTGCTGTAGACTTTCTGTAGGCTGTGAGTGTTTCTGTCACTGTTGAGGTATGTATGGCAAGTCAAACAGCCACCTTCAGCTGGCACTGCCCATAAGCCAGCTGGCTGGCCAGTCCCTGGAACAGTAATCCCAGGGGTGTGGTGGAGGAAACTCCTTTTCTTCCCCTGTTGGCTCCATGGTTGTGTTCACAGATGTTTGCAGGATATTAAGTTGGGAAAAAACGCCTGCAGGTCCACGGCCATTCTTATTAAACTCATAAAGCACCCATAAAGTGTCTGGTTGAAATGAAGCCCAAAGTGAGTCAGCCCTACTGCTGCCTGTCCATGCTCCTGGATAAGTTCAATGAGAACGTGCCCCATCTGGTGTGACTAAAACAAGCAGAGTGAGGCTATTTCCCTTCCAATAGGAGCCCCTTTGCCCTCTGAGATGCTTCTCTGAGAGGTAATACTTGGCTTTACCCGTTTGGGGAGCCATTAACCCAGGAAGGAAAATCAAACAATTTTTTAAAGTCCTTAGAAGGGATAAAAAGTCCATTCTGTCATAGAACAGAGATTGTGGTGTCATTCATGCATCTTTTTCTCCTTCAGGAGTGCGGGAATCTCATCAAATAAGCATCTTTAAGATAATTGCTTCCATCTTGCACCTTGGAAGTGTGGAGATTCAGTCTGAGCGTGACGGGATTCCTGCAGCATACCAGTAAGTGACACCAAGATAAAATGTGCATCGTCCAACTCAGATTCCCCGGGCCTGATACCATGGGCTTAGAGGGCACCCTCTGGTTATTTATTCTGAGCAATAATGACTTCTGTTTTTCTCGATGATAATTTTTTTTTTAAAGACAATCCAATTTCAAATTAGCTGCCATCAAATTTCTATCACTGGGGCAAGGGATTAGGTGGCTAGTCAATAAATTTGTTTGATGGGTTTTATTTTCCAAGTACTCCCAGAGGCACATAGAATTCTGCACCATGTCATCAATCTATTGAGTACCATGTGAGCCTTAGGCTGAATGAAGTCTTTGCAGCAAGGAAAGTGGAGTGTTGGACACCATAGTTGGTGACCACTTCTAAAGATCTGGCATTCTAAGGGTGGCTGAATGGGGATGGCTTGTGCTGACCCTTTCCCACCCCAAGGCAGAATACTGAGTGAGGCATCCAGTCAAAGGCTTAGCAGCCATGGAACCTTCCTTAAAAGGCTTACAACAAAGGTCCTTTCCTTTGAGTCTAGTGCCACAGTTGGCAGTGTGGTAGACAAGAGTGTCTGTGTGGAATAAGGATGCTGGAGGGGGTTTGTATGGC
Source organism: Phodopus roborovskii (assembly GCF_943737965.1). Lineage (NCBI taxonomy): Eukaryota > Metazoa > Chordata > Mammalia > Rodentia > Cricetidae > Phodopus > Phodopus roborovskii. The sequence goes on along the minus strand of NW_026125309.1, from coordinate 1,770 downwards.
TGTGTCCTGTCTGCCACTTAATTCTGTTGGCCAGGGCTAAAACTGGCATTCAGACCCTGAATAGGGTGCATCTGCCCTATTTCCATATGTAAGGCTATTCATGACTAGCCTAGAAGAAAGTCCACAGTATGATTCTTACTTCTCAGGATGTGGGATTTAAATAACCAGATTCTAGGAAAAGTCCAAAGAGGTGCCCGTTCCTTTCAAGCCAAAGCCTTTGCCCTTCCCACTTATTGCTACAGCTATTGTATAGGACTAGAGTTAGCAGAAGTTCAGAATGCCCCTGCCTTTAGAGGAGGAAAAGACCTAATTCTACCTGAGTTCAATAGAATTCCTCCCCAACCTCCCACCGAGCCCTATATGTTGTCCTAAGTGAGAAATGTTGTTGGGAGTGAGGTGGTGTCTGGGGCCTATCACCCTCTCCAGCATGAACTCTGTAGCTTCTGTAGCTCTGAGGAGGAGGTTTTGGAACTTGTAGTATCCCGAGTGATTTCTGACATCTGACATTCACAACCTGCCTTGCATGTGTGTACTGTGGGGTGGGTGGAAACTGTAGTGCAGTGGCAATGGCAGCCATGATGCTTGGCTAGCAAGTGGACAGTTCCAATGTCTGTAAAAGGCCCAGCTAGTGAGTGCAGGCCCAGACCCACCCTAGTAGTGAGGGTTTTGAGGCTGGTGAAGAATTGGCCCTCTGGGGTCTTTGCCATAGGGGTCTAAGCCTCCCCATATGCACATCCCCTTCCCTGGCAAATGCCATGTGTATCTTTAGGGCAGCTAATTCTGCAAGGAACCAAGAAGATTGGAAAGAAAATATGCATTGACATAGCTCTGGTTTAGGCTGATGATAAGCAATTTTGGTGTGTGTGTATGTGTTGCTAGGGATCAAGGTTTAGGGTTTCTCCACATGAGCTCTCCACCTGAGCTACATGCACAGCTTTTGCTATGGATTCTCACACTGGTGCCAAGCCTACCTCTTAGCACAATGATTTTCATTCTTTGTGTGATTATTTTCTCTCTGTCTCTTTCTCTCTCTCTCCTCCCCTTAAACTGTTGAAGTTGACAACGTTTTGTTCTGAGTCACTCTTGCAATGTGGCAGGGGCTTCAGGAGGCAATTCAGAATGATAGCTGGGTGACTTGTTGAGATTGGATAGGCCATGATGGTAATGAAAATGAGCCCTAGTGGGTTGAGACAGAACTCAGTGAGCCATCAGTAAGGAGTAAGGCCCCTGAGCACTTGTCCTGGATATGAGCTTGCCAGCTGCACTTTTTGAATGTCCAGCCTTGGGGCTAGGCCCAGTTTGTTGATATTGGCACTAGTCCCACACTCCTGGGTATTCCTATGAGAGGCAAGTCATTGATCAGTGCTCATCATCACCACTAACTGTAGGACCATGTCTGTTATGTCACTATTCTTCTGGGATACATAGTAGCACCATGTATTTGTGAGGTCTGTATAAAGATGGGGCCATCAGGATACACTCAGAGAAAAAATGGACAGAGGATGCAGGTGGCAGACAAAGTGAACTGAATTAGAACTTATGAATCTCATCAGGTATGTGTCTTAGAGATGCTCACCACCTCCCTGTGTCCATTTTCTCCCAACACTGAGTGGAGTTTAATGTAGCCCTATGAGGCCTTCATCACCCAGGTTGATCTTGATTAAGTAGTATATTATTTGATTGATTACCAGAATGAACCATATTTCTAGAGCATGACTCTTCTATACAGAGGAACAAACTCAAGTAAACTTCAGAGACAGGGCCTCTTTC